>NW_021963319.1:0-120580 GCF_901765095.1 Microcaecilia unicolor | reverse complement strand
ACATGACCACATATAGGGAGGCAAAAGCTTTGCTCTCTATCTCCACCTGCTGGTAGATGGACACACCCACAGTCTATGGATTGATCAGCTATGATTAAGGAAAGAAAATTATCAGGTATGATACATAATTTTACCTTTAGCATGCAGAGCTAGTGAGCTCTAGGTTGTAGTGACTGATCCCACCTACACTAAATCCTTTAATAATAGAATAGTTCTATGCACCCATATCAAATTCCTTTCTAAAGTAATGTTAAATTTCAACTTCAGTGAAACACCCTGACAATATTTTTTTCCCCTCATCTTATATCCACAAAGGTAAAAGCGTTTTTGCACATTTCAATTGCAGTAAGCTTGAGGGAGTATAAAGAATACTTCCCATCACCTTAAGCCTGAGCCACCTTAAAACCCATTAGACCTTGCCTTGGAGAAGTGAGATGGGAGAGGCGCAGCCAAAGGTACAGGAAAGAGGAAATATAAAGGGTAGGGCCCACCACTTGGTTGAAGGGAGGCCCAGGGAAGTCCCACCATATGCCTACTACAACTTACATCTAGCGACCGTGACTTGGCTGAGGTAAACCACTTTTGATTTGAGACTTGCAGAGAAATAGAAGATCTTACTTGCGTATTTGGGGTGTGGCCACCAGAGCTACAGGCCTGGTTGACTGTATTCGTTAAACCAAAGAGACTCTTCACCTAGTGTTCCTGGCCCTGTGACTAACAGGCCTCAGGTTTGAGACTTGCAGAGAAATAGAAGATCTACTTGCTGTATTTGGGGTTGTGGCCACCAAGAGCTACAGGCCCATGGTTGACTGTATTCGTTAAACCAAAGAGACTCTTCACCTAGTGTTCCTGGCCCTATGGCATAACAGGCCTCAGGTTTTCTGTTAATAAAGCACTTATTTTCAGTTTACACCTTGGTCTGGCTGTGTTATTGTGAAGGCCCACCCTCAACCCTTGCCCTCAGGGTTACACAAGCCTTATCCTTCTATTTGAGCGACCAAAGCTCTTTAGAAAGTATTCACCCAATTCTTTTGTTTCGTTTGTGCCCCCCCCCCCCCCCCCCCCCCCCCCCCCCCCCCCCCCCCCCCCCCCCCCCCCCCCCCCCCCAAGAAACTAGAAAATTTGCAGAGCTCTGACATGGGTATCTATTCATACATTCATGTCTCATTCCTGTCTGGAAAGGGAATCCCAACATGAGAGTAGGTTTGGCCAGTCCATCCTGCAGAATTTCTTTGGGGATTACAATCCAGCTGATATCCTAGGACAATTTTCTTCCAAACTCTACTAATCTCTCCTTTTGTCTTCTGGTGCTGCCATGTTATTTCTTTAGAAGGATGCACCATTATGAGCCCATTTTGTCCATCCCCACTGTCTTCATTTCCAGGCTGCCTTCAAAAAAGAAAAAGGGTTCTTAACACCAAAAATGTCTGCTGGTTTCTATACCTTTTTCTGTTGAGGGCAGACTGTTGATAGGGGGGGGGGGGGGTCCCATCTGTAATGACTTGACTTGTCTTACTTGTCCTTGGAGAAAACCAAGTTACCTGTAACAGATCTTTTCTTTGCACTGCAAAATAGGAATCCTCACATACAATCCCCCCCCCCCCCCCCACCCACCCTCCAGAAGCTGTATTGTACTGTAAGCTTTAATACAGTCCTCATGCAACAGCAGCATGCAGGAAATTGCAAACATGAATGGTGATACTTCTAAAAAGCGTCCAGAAACTATCTAGTTGGAGAAACTTTCCTGGGCTGGGTTTTGTTGGATGTCATCATCTGTCTGTGAGGACTTGTTTTCTGCTTTCGATCTCTTTGCTTGTCCAGTTCTTTTCATACACTGTTGCACTCATGTGTGTTCTGCGCATCCTAATATAACGGTCTTGGCTTTCTTTGATGAATTGCTTAATTGAAGTAGACTCTTGGCATATCTATGTATTTCCTTTCTTAATGAATACTATACTGAAATTTCTGCACTTAGTTTGTTCAAAAATTTAAAGCAGACTCAAAGCCCAGTATGCCATTGCATTTGACCTGGACTAGCTCATTGTGACTAGGAGAAAGTGGGCATGTGACTGTTTTATTTTATTTTCTAACCAATTTAGTCTATGGAACATTTTAATCAGATCTGTTAGTACAAAGGTAAATATAGCAAGTACTGAAATATTAATTTTATTTATTGGGATTTATTAATTGTCTTTATGAAGATTCACCCAAGGCAGTGTATAGCAAGTACAGTTTAATATTAAACTTTAGAATTTTAACAGCATAAAATAGTAAAAAATGTCCAATTACTATCAATGATGTAAACTTGGAAATGGCAAATTGAAACTTAATAATAGGACTAACATGATACGGTTTCAGAAATATACACATTTAACAGCATTGTAGAATAATCATGTAGCAGAAATGTGATAAATGTAAGTATAATACAAATGATGCCATAACAGACAGCAAGGAAGAATATTCAAGTAACATGGGTATGATATTCAAGATGTCAGCACAGCATCAATGAAATGCCTAATAGGTATGCATTAGAACATTCAAATAACATAGAATTGATGCTGATGCAATGACATCTTAATATGTAGCCGAGGGCACAAGTGTAGAACATATACATAACACCTGTAAGTTAACTTGGTTTTCTCAGAGGGCAGGCAGAATGGAATGTAGATAGCTGGGTGGCTGGTGGGCGTGAGGATCGCCTGGTGACTTGCCTGCCTGCTACGAAGGTGGGTGGCGGACTTCACGTGTCACCTAGATAGGATTTTAGATAGTGCCGGGGAGGAGCTGGCTGTCTTGGTACATGTAGGTATCAATGATATAGGAAAATGTGGGAGGGAGGTCCTGGAAGCCAAATTTAGGCTCCTAGGTAGAAAGCTGAAATCCAGATCCTCCAGAGTAGCATTTTCAGAAATGCTCCCCATTCTACGCGCAGGGCCCAAGAGACAGGCAGAGCTCCGGAGTCTCAGTATGTGGATGAGATGATAGTACAGGGAAGAGAGTTTTAGATTTGTTAGGAACTGGGCAACATTCTGGGGAAGGGGGAGCCTATTCCGAAAGGATGGGCTCCACCTTAACCAGGGTGGGACCAGGCTGCTGGCATCGGCATGTAAAAGGAGATACGCAGCTTTTAAACTAGAAGCTGGGAGAAGGCTGACATTCGCTCAAAAGCGCATGGTTCGGAATAAGGTATCTTTCAAAGATATCACCAAAACAGGGAAGATAAGGCATCCCGATAGCGAGGATTGCAATAGAGAGCATAGTAGACCAGGAGGCATATTTTCAAAGTACTTAGTCTTCCAAAGTTCCATAGGTTTCTATGGAACTTTGGAAGGCTAAGTGCTTTGAAAATATGCCTCCAGGAGTCTTTAAATAAAAAGTAGACAGATTTTCAAGATTGCACATTATCACTGTCAACTGCTGAGCAAGATGTAAATAGGAACAACAGACATAGATTATGTCTATATGTGAATGCCAGAAGCCTAAGAAATCTAATGGGAGAGTTTGAATATATTGTACTAAATGAAAAATTAGATAATAGGCATCTCTGAGACCTGGTAGAAGGAGGATAACCAGTTGGGGCACTGTCATACCAGGATACAAATTATATCGTAGTGATAAGGTTGATCGAATTGGTGAAGGGGGTAGCGTTGTATGTTAAGGAGGGCCTTGAATCAAATAGACTAAAAATTCTACAGGACACAAAACACATCTTGGAACCCCTATGGATTTAAATTCCATGTGTAAAGGGGAAAAAGATTGTAATAGGAGTGTACTACCATCCACCTGGCCAGGATGAAGAGACAGATGTAGAAATGTTATCAGAAATTAGGGAGGCTAACAAACTGGGGAACACTATAATAATGGGTTATTTCAATTACCCTGATTGACTGGATAAATGTAACATCAGGGCATGCTAGAGAGGTGAAATTCCTTGATGGAATCGAGGACTGCTTTATGGAGCAGCTGGTTCAGGAGCCAACAATTCTAGACCTAGTGGCGCGAATGATCTGGTGCAGGAGGTAATGGTGCTGGGGGCCTCTTGATAACAGTGATCATAATAGGATCAGATTTGATATAAGCTTTGGAGTAAGTAAACATAGGAAATCCAATACGTTAGCATTTACTTTCAAAAAGGAGACTATGGTAAAATGAGAAGAACGGTGAAAAAAAAGCTTAAGAGGAGCAGCTGTGAAGGTCAAAAATTTACATCAGGCATAGATTCCATCCTGGAAACCCAGGCCAAATTTATTCCATACATTAAAAAAGGAGGAAGGAAGAGCAAATGACAGCTGGCATAGTTAACAAGAGAGGTGAAGGAAGGGATGCTATTAGAGATAAAAGAAACTCCTTCAGAACATGGAAGAAGGATCCAACTGAAAATAATAGGAAACTACATAAAGAATGGCAAATCAAATGCAAAATGCTTATAAGGAAGGCAAAGAGAGAGACGTTGAAAAGAAGATTGCGTTGGAGCCAAAAACGCATAGTAAAAACGTTTTTAGGTATATTAAAGCAAGAAGCCAGCAAAAGAATCAGTTGAACGCTAGATGACAGAGGGGCACTCATGGCAGACAAGGCCATAGGGGCACTCAGGGAAGACAAAGCCATAGCGGAGAAATTAAATGAATTCTTTACTTTGGTTTTCACTGAGGAAGATGTGAGAGAGATACTGGTGCCAGAAATGATATTCAGTGCTGACGAGTCAAAGAAACTGAATCAAATCTCTGTAAACCTGGAATTCATTGCCAGAGAATGTGGTAAAGGCAGTTAGTGGGGTTTAAAAAGGTCTGGACTGCTTCCTAGAGGAAAAGTCCATAGACCATTATTAAATTGACTTGGAGAAAATCCACTGCTTATTTCTGGGATAAGCAGCATACAATGTATTGAACTTTTTCGGGCTCTTGCCAGGTATTTGTGACCTGGATTGGCCATTTTTGGAAACAGGATTCTGGGCTTGATGGACCTTTGGTCTGTCCCAGTGTGGCAATACTTATGTAATTTGACAAGTTGAAGAGTAGCAAATCGCCAGGACGATGGTATACACCCAGAGTATTGATAGAATAGAAAAATGAACTCACAGAACTATTGTTAGTAATATGTAATTTATCTTTAAAATTTGTACCAGATGATTGGAGGGTGGCCAATGTAACGCCGATTTTTAAAAAGGGTTCCAGAGGTGATCTGGGAAATTACAGACCAGTGAGCCTGATGTCGGCGCCGGCCAAAATGGTAGAAACTATTATAAAGAACAAAATTACAGCATATTCAAAAGCATGGATTAATGAGACAAAGCTAAAATAGATTTAGTGAAGGGAAATCTTGCCTCATCAATCTATTACATTTTTGAAGGGATGAACGAACATATGGATAAAGGTGAGCCGGTGATATTGTGCATCTGAATTTTCAAAAGGCATTTGACAAAGTACCTCATGAAAGACTCCAGAGAAAATTGGAAAGTCATGGGATAGGAGGTAGTGCTCTATTGTGGATTAAAACTGGTTAAAGGATAGAAAACAGAAAGTAGGGTTAAATGGTCAGTACTCTCAATGGAGAAGGGTAGTTAGTGGGGTGAGAGCCGTTATTTCTATATGGGGAAGATTTGGAACAACAGTGAATCTTCAGGAGTGGCCGGCCTTCTAATATTACTCCAAAAGGGAAGTTACAAAATATCACAGAAAAATGTGGGTCTCTAGCCTCAGTTAAGGTAGTGTTCATGACTCCACAATAAGAAAGAGACTAGGCAAAAATAGGATCTATGGAAAAAGAGGAAGGCGGAAAATGCTGCTATCCAATAGTAACATCAGTACTCGTCTCGCATTTCCAAAAAATACATTTGTATGATACCCAAGCCTTTTGGAATAACATTCAATGGACAAACAATTCACTGAAACTCTTGGTCATCAGACCCCATTATGTATGGCATAAAGCGAATACAACATTAGGTTAGATATAGATAAAAATAAAAGTAGAAGCTTTGTTACCAAAAATGATTTCCCTTAAATCATTTATAATTTACACTTAGGAGCTAATTTTCAAAACAAAAAAAAAATCCAAAAAAGTTAAGGTGGCAGAAGGAAAGATAAGAAAGCATCCAAGTTGCGATTTTCGACACCCCAGTTTTAGAAGTTTTGCTCCTCAGTTCAACCAGAGTTCAAGTGGCATGATGGGGGCATGTTTTGGGCGGGGCATGGGGGTTTATAGAAATAATTGGTTCCGTCCCAAAAGACAGACGCTTTTCTGCAATAATGGAACAAATTGAAAACGTTTAGGGCCAAAGTGAAATGTTTTTAGCTAAAACTATTTCAATCATGACTAAATGACCAAAAGATGTTCTAAATGACCAGATGACCACTGGAGGGTTTAAGGTATAACCCCCCTTACTTCCCCGGTGGTCACTGACCCCCTCTCAGCCCTTTAAGATGTGACAGTACATACCATGCTCCGACAGCTTCACATTTGATGGCAATTCCTGTTAGAGCAGCAAGTAGATCCCAAGAGTAGCCTAGTGGTCAGTGCAGTGGACTGTAGAGAAGGGGACCCAGGCCCATATCCCATTCTGACTGGTACACTTGTGGTGGAAGTATGAGCCCTCTTAAATATACCGAGTATACTAGGTGACACCTGCAAGCTCGAGAGCTATTGTATGGTGTACAGTGAGGAACAGTAGGTATTTTTCTGCTCCTGGAGGGCTCACCATACAGTGTAAGGGCAGTAGCTTAGCCCGACCTCAGTTATTGGGTGGGCCAGGGAGTGAAACGGGTGGGCATGACCCACGTTTTCTTCTGTGGAAGGCGGGGATTCCCAGTCCCTGCAAACTGAAAAATCCCAAGCAGTCTCATCTTCACAGCTGCTAGCAGCCCATTTGCAGTCGCCAACACCAGCACTGCCTCACTCCAGGCTCCCGTGCATGCTCAGTTCAACAGCATGCTCCATGCACACATGTGTGGGGGTGCCAACTGAACTGAGCGGGGGAGTGCCAGTGTTGGCAGCTGAAAATGTGCTGCTGACTGCTCGGGGATGAGACTGACAGGGGAGGAAACTCAAGAGAGGACTCATCAGCTGGCGGGGCCTGGGATCCCCGCCAGCTACACTAATGATGTGCGCTGCAACTGGGTGGGCCTGAAGCAAAACTGGAGGGCCCATGCCCACCCGTAGCTACACCACTGTGTAGGGGGTTATGGAGATGTGTCCTGGAACCCTTTATGTGAAGTCCACGTCAGTGCCCCCTAGGCTGCCCCACTATTCTGCTGGGATGTCTGTATGGTCAGTCTACTAATAATGATGGCCCCCAGACATAACAATGGCTGTTTTTGGGGGCATTTTTCTCTAGGATGTTTTATTTTCCAAAATGGTCCCAAAAGGAAAACGCACTGAGCACAAAACATCTAGGAAAAGGCAATTTTTGAACCAAAAAAACATTTTGGTTCCAAAATGCCAATGTTCACCTCATTTTTGGAAGTTTCTAGCAAAATGTCCAAAATCAGATTTAGACGTTTTATCAGAAATGCTCCTCTTAACTAACAAATCATCTTTTTTTTTCTTTTATTTCAGTTATGCAAAAGGAGAGTTGGATCTGTCTTATATCACTTCTAGAATTGCTGGTATGCTATTTGGAATCACTTAGTTTATTTTTTCATATACCTGTATGAAGCAGCCATGTAACATGTGTAATGGTCTCTTTCAGTGATGTCATTCCCAGCAGAAGGGGTAGAATCTGCAATTAAGAATAATATAGAAGATGTGAGATTGTTTCTGGACTCCAAACATCCTGGGCACTATGCTGTTTATAATTTGTCCCCAAGAACATACAGACCTGCAAGATTTCATAACCGGGTTTGTAATTTCACTATTTACTGTATCACAGCAACACTTCCCAAACTTCCTGAGCAGTCACTACATAGGCGTATCATTATGGTGCGCTTTAACAGGGCCATAGCTGTTATTACAGCCACAGGCGTGGGGTTGTGGCTGGAAAAAGTTTGAGCTGCACTTTCTTGTAGGATTTTTGCAGTATTAGTGAATATTGCAATTCTAAATTATCAATGTGTCTTCTTTAAGTAAAGTGCCTTGTAAAAGTGTTCACATCCTTATATATTTTGCATTCTGCTTTTTAATTCATTTTGAATTTTTTTTTTAAGTAGGTGTATTTTTATCTAGACAAGCCATATACAGTAATAAATTATAGAACTGTTTAAAAAGTAGTTAAGAATAAGAAAGCCAAAATGTTTTCACAACTCTTGATCCAAACTTGGTAGAAGTCCCTTTGCAGCAGTAACTGCCATGAATTATTTAGGATAAACTGTCTACCAACTTCACACAGTGGGATGGTGCAGTTTTTGGCCAATCTTGGCGGAATAAGCAAGCCATTTCAAATTAGTTGGGGATCATTGATGGGCTACAGTTTTGGTGTTGCCATAGATTATTGGATTTGGGCTTGGCTTTGGGCAACTTGAGGACAGTCTCACTTGTCTTTTCCTGAGACACTCCATTATTGCTTTTGCCTTGTGCTTAGGATCATTGTACTATCGAAAAGTGAAAGAAAAAGGCACTGATTCTGCAAAAACAAGCAAAATGAAAATGTTTTAAATCGTAAATTCAGGATAACTGCTTCAAAATTAGCTATCACTGTCAACCTACACGTAAAAATAAAAATATTTAAAAAAGGAATGGAGTGCTCAATCCAGCAACTCAGCAATCAGTGACAAAAACATAACCTCTTTTAGTTCATTATCTCCCGCTAATTCCATGTGATGGGTCCTGAATGGTGGTATATTAAATTTTCATAAATAAATATTCCCATCAAATTCAGAAAAGTGCACACTTGTCTCAAATAAGAATCCTCTTTGTCCAATATTCATTGTCATGTTAACTTCATTCTTTGCTGTTTTTTGCATTAGATTCAATAACATCAGGTGTCTACAAAGCTCCAACTTGACTGGTGGTTTCTGTGCAAATTCTGGAGGGAACACACTTTTGCTGCCTAATCTTATTCAGCTCCCTGAGGTAGCTTGTGAGATTGAAACCACTGCGAGGTTGGAACTTCGTAAATATGTAATGGTGGTTGAATATGATGACTGATGCAGCAAAGAATGTAAAGTTAACATGATAATGAACATTGGGTGAAGAGGATTCTTTTGATGTACGTATGCGCTCTCTGGATTGAATTATTGGACTTCTGTTTATATAGTATGAATAACATTTATGGGACTGTAAGGAATGAGTGGGTGATGACAGCTAAAAGGAAGTGAAATTCTTGTCATTAAGATGATGAGTTGCTAGATTGAGCGTAGGGTTTTTTCTTCACATTATTATGATAGGTTGATAATGGCTAATTTTGAAGGAATTTTGAATTAAAATAGAAATTAATTTCCACAAGTGTGTATTTTTAGATCATGTGATTTGTGGAATTTTATTACTTTTGTATTCTACCATTTTTTGAACTTGATTAAATAAAACCCAACTCAGGAACACATAGCACCCTCTGGGGCTAACCCCGCGGCCACCTGGAGAGTCTATCCCCAGCATTGCTCAGGCCTGCCTACACCTGGGCATGTGCTCTATACTAGTCAACCGTGCACCCCCATGCAGCAGGTTCCACTTGCCTCTGGGCGACTCTCCCACCCACAGGTTATTCCCTGGTGATTCTAGGACACTGAGGCCATGCTCTCAGGGGTCCCGCAGTTCCTGGAAAGCACCTACAGACCCAACACACAAACAGGATTCTTAGTTAGTCCAAGACATCAGAGCCAATAGGTTTTATTATCACAGTTGAACAATGAACCATATAAAACAGGTGGAAAAGTACAGCAAACCAATAACAGGTAAAGCAAACAGGAATCAGTTTTAAAACTATTACACTTGTTCACTACCTGGATAGTGCCTGGGTGTATAGGAAATATAGCTACTTACAGGTTGCAGAATATAACTGCTGACAGGCCTCAGTGAAGAGATCTTTCTCTGTCCTCTCCCTATCTGAGACCGAGAGAAATCCAGTATTTCCAGGCTAGATTTGAGCTCCTAGGCCAATCAGAGCCCAGAACAACATTTTTTTTTTTTAAGTAGCTAGCCACATCACTTCAGGTTACTTCCTCTCTGTGCTAAACTAAAGAAGGAACAGTCATTTTTTTTCTAACAGCTTTAAACATAAACATGCACCACCACCTGGCCAAACTAGAGAAAAACACCATGAAATAGTCTTACAATTCTCATTCTGCAAAAATTCACCATTTTGCCACATCAGCATACATGTTTTGGTTTACATAAACCAAAACAAACTGTGATGGAAAAAATTAAGAGAAACGTGTATATTATTACAAAAGCAATATAAAAAATTAACACCTAATTTCATATGTAAGTGACTTTTGTAGGCGTATCCTAGTGGTTAGTTAGCGGACTTCGATCCTGAGGAACTGGGTTCGATTCCCACTGCAGCTCCTTGTAACTCTGGGCAAGTTACTTAACCCTCCATTGCCCCAGGTACAAATAAGTACCTGTATATACTATGTAAAGCAGTTTGAATGTAGTTGCAAAAACCACAGAAAGGTGGTATATTGTCCCATTTCCCTTTTCCTTCTAGCTTCTTTACCTTTGCAGATATTATTACCTTTCTTACTTTATTGTCGGTCTCTTGTAGTTTGATACGAACACTAACTGTTTCTTTTCCTTTTATTCAGCCTCTTAATTCTATTTACTTTCCTAACAAAAAGTTTTGTTGCATTAGAAAAATCTGCTCTCAGTTTTTGCTTACTGCTCTTCTATTTCCCTTACTGCTCTTCTATTTCCCTTACATTTTCCTCACCAGCTAATATCTTATTGAGATACTCTTGTATCTTTAACAAAGTTCATGTGCCTTATGTCAAGAATCCTCACCTTTGAATGAATCGTTTCAGCCTTTGCTTTATTACTGAACCACACCATCTGATCATTCACTGAATCGGAAATATTCTCCCCGTTTGTAAAGTACCATATCTAGTACTGCCTTTGTCATGTTGGTTCAGTTATTATTTTTATTTATGATACTTATGACCCACATTATCCCAAACAATCTCGAGTTCAAGGTGGTTTACAATGAGTAATTTAAGTCAAGCATATAAAGCAGTTCATAACTCATTATATTCAGTATAAGAAAGACAGAGTAGTATCAAAAATTAACAAGTAAAGGAAGAGATACAATGGAATGTATGTTTGACTGTTTTACTATTTTATAACTGGCCCTTGGATAACCTAGCAAACCCCAACTGAAAAAGACATTTGAATTTCTTATCCTCCTGGAATTTCTTACACCCACACACCCCTGCCTTCATTTAAAAGGTCATATTCTTGATCTTTTTGCTTATAGATTTTACCAACTCATTTGCCCTTATCCATTTCTGATACTTCATGGGAACCAACCCTTTGGTCAAATCATTACAAATTAGTATGGCTGTACATTTACACTCGTTAATAACGTGATTAACACGTTAAATGTTTAACCCAGGTTAAAAATTTTAATGCGCGTTAATCCACCTGTAAACATCCAGCATTGCTGTACCTGCCACTTCTCCTTTCTTCCCCGGCACGCCTCCTTTCCTTTGCATCTTCTCCCTGCTTCTCATGGCCACTGCACTCAAAGCACACTTGGTTACCCTGCTCCAAGCCTCTCTCTGAAACAGGAAGTTCTATCAGAGGAGGGCGGAACTTCCTGTTACAGAGAGGCTTCGGCACCAGCGACACAGCAGTAATGCTTTCCACTGCAATAGCTGTGAGGAGCAGGAAGATGGCGTTGCAGAGGAGTGGGGGCTGCTGGATAGGAAAAGAAGAGTTTGCACTGTCAGCAGAAAAAATGGAAGAAAGATACGGACCTGCAACCCGGGGTGGGGGGGGGGAGTGGGCAGCAGTGGCAGCAGAAAGAGAGAAGAGCCCAGAGATGTGGGGGAGGAGGGGGGCAACGGCGGGCCAGCAGAAGAGAAGAGAGAGAGATTCAGGGAAGGAGCGACCAGCGGGAGAGAGAAAGGAGAAGAGCCAGAGATGTGAGGCGGAGGGGCAGCTGCAGAGGGAGGAAAAAGAATAGAGCCAGAGAATGCGGGGCAGGAGTGTACCATGGCAGGAGAAAGAGAAGAGCGAGAGATGCAGGGTAATGGGATGCTAGAGAGATGTGCCAGAGAAGTAAGAAGAAGTGCCAGGAGAAATGAAGAGAGAGAGGAAAGATGGGGACCGCAAGGGGGGGGGGGGGGGGGGGACAGATGCTAGAAATAGGAGATGGAAGAATCAAAGAAAGGAGATGGTGCCCATAGAAGAGAGGGGAGAAAAAAGAGAAGGAAAAAACATGGTAATCATGGATGGAGGGAAGGGAGGAGATAGTGCCAGGGGAGGGAAGGCCAAAGGGAGGAGATGGAATCAAAGTTATTGGTTGAATGTTTAGGATAAGTTAAATAAAAATAATAAACTATGGGGCTCATTTTCAAAGCACTTAGACTTACAAAGTTCCATAGGAACTTTGCAAGTCTAAGTGCTTTGAAAATATGCCTCCATATCTACATTCTAAATTTATTTCAACTGTTTTACATTTGGATCACACAATCCCACGATTAAAATTTTTTTATCACGATTGCTCATGTGATTAAAGGTTTTTAGTCGATGGCCAGCCCTACAAATTAATATTCACCTTAAATTGGCTTAGAATCATTGAAAGACACCTCACCCCAAAATCCCCCATCCCTCTTTTAAGCCTAGAGGAAGGATTGAAATTGATGACTTCTGGTCGAACGTAAGATACTGAACTCATGCTCATGTCCATGTCAATTCATTAACATTCATAAAAGATTGGGATGTAATTAAGTAAGTCCAATACTAGACTCTGTGGCACCAGTAAAAAATAAATCTAAATAAAAAAAAAAGAGCCAAACCATCTGGTTCAGTAAAGACATCTTATGCATCAAACGGAAAATATAGGCAGCATAAAAGCAAAGGGCAATTATCCAGAACTGAAGAAAATAAATTACATTGGAAATCAGCTCCAAGACTCTACAAATATACAATTTTTAAAAAAAGACTACAATAAACTACTATGGAAATCTAATATCAGCTGATCCTTTCAGTACCAAATGTATTTTCAATATAGTCAACATTCTCTTAGGTAGTACTACTACTTATCATTTCTATAGCACTACTAGACGTATGCAGCGCTGTACACTTGAACATGAAGAGACAGTCCCTGCTCGACAGAGCTTACAATCTAATTGCCCAGACTATTATTATCTTTAACGAATCTTCTCCATCTGCTACCCAATTAGCTACATATTTTGAACAGAAAATCATAAAAATTAGAGATAACGTTATAATTTTTAAAGGAGACCACAGTCTAAGCGAGCCATTATATTACTCATTTTACCTTTAAAACAGTTGTTGTGAGTAATTCTAAGCATTTCTTTAAAAGGTATCTGAATGTGGTTGGTCAGCTCGACGTGCTCCAAATCTTCAGAATCTTTATAGCATTTGCAGAAATATGCATCAGTGGCTAAAGCAAGACCAGAAAAACATTTGTATTGTGCACTGCCTTGTAAGTAGAAATGATCTTGTATGTTACTTATAAGTTGCTATGTTAAATTTAAAAAACAAAGTCATGTGTGGATCAAAAAACACATTCCAAAGAGTAGAAGATGACACTTGATGTCACAGGTGAAAGGAGAACAGACTATCTTTATTTAAAGCACCAACCTGACCCAAAATGGATCCGCATTTCAGCAGAAAACACTGCCTGCATCAGGGGTTTGAAACAGTTGCTCTGAATAACAAAGCTCTTGTATGCAGTGTTATGAAAGAAAGGTCTGCTATAGTGCAGGCAGATTGAGAACACAGAGTGTCATTTCACTGTGACGAAAGATCACACTGGGCTCCTTTTGCCTGACAACAACCTAGAGCTTTGTTATTCAGAGCAATTGTTTCACACCCCTGACGCAGGTGGTGTTTTCTGCTGAATCACTGACCTGTGTTGGGTCAAGTTTTGGTGCTTTGAATAGTCTGTTCTCCTTACATGTGTGAAGTTGTGTGTCATCCTCTGCTCTTTGGAACCTGTTCTGATCTTCGTAGAGGCATTCTCCTGTTCTTCTTTGTCACTGTTGGATCAAAAACACCACCAGGAGAATCTTGCTTTCTTTGTTAGGCTATGTATGTCACAATGTGTAAATTTTTATACTGACAAAGGAAACAGACAACATATTCTTACTTATTCCCTGTCTTCTCATTAAACTTCTTCCTTCACCCCAGCTACTCTATGGACAGTCATCAGATGGAGGCCATAGATGACAGATCTCTTCCAAGTCCTGTGTACAGCCTAATTCTGACTTCGAGAGAGCAATATGCTTGGTCATACAGATGCAGGGCTTGAAATCGAAAAACGTATATTGTCACACAGTTTTACAGCATCATTATAGAGCTATTGGGCTGTTCATATGAAAAACTTCTAAGCATTATGAGCTAAATAAAATTTTCCTGATCATGTGCACCAGATGAGTCCAGGAACTTGTGGGTTTTGTGTCCATCTACCATCAGGTAGAGATAGAAGGTACAGAATTGTGCTGTGCCTTAATAGAACCCTGTGCAGCTCAGGCAATTCTCTATTCTTCTATCTCTAGCAGATGGTGGATTATCACTGTGCAGCTCTCCTTGTTTGGATTTGACTTTTAACTTCTGAACTGGTGGTTGGTGGGGATAGTGCTGGGCAGACCTTATAAGGTCTGTGCCCCTGAAAAAAGACAGGTACAAATCAAGGTAAGGTATACACAAAAAATGGCACATGTGGAGTTTATCTTGTTGGGCAGACTGGATGGACCGTGCAGGTCTTTTTCTGCCGTCATCTACTATGTTACTATGTGACTAGTGTATCAGAAGTTAGGTAGTAGGACTTGCTAATTTCTGTGGAGAGGGCTACATCAGTCTGTGCCACAAATCTTTGTTGGTAATCAGGTGCAGCTAGGACTGGATCGGTATCTAATGCTATCTTTAATGCCTGGAAGGCTGCTTCACACTCTGACGACCAGGTAACTATTTGGGGTAGTCTCTTTTTAGTCAGATCATTTAGGGACCCCGCTGTTCCAAGGAAGGCCAGCACTTGCATTTTTAGTTTGGGGAGTGGGCCATGTTTGTATAGCTTCCAGTGTAGCTGGTTCATGCTTCAGCTGTCCACCTCCCACTCTGTGCCCTAAATATTGCAGTTCTGCCATCCCCATCTGACATTTGTTGGGTTTTATAGTCAGCTGTGCCTCCCTGAACTAGTCTAGTACTCCACTTAAATGGATCAGGTGGTCATCCCAAGTCTTGACTACAACAATGTCATCAAGATAAGACCTAGTATGCTCCTGGAGTCCATCTAACAGATGATTCACTAAGGACTGAAATGTATCAGGGGCATTTTTCATTCCAAAGACATTACAGTAAACTTGAACAGACCAAATGAGGTAGTAAATGCTGATCACTCCTGAGCAGCAACTGTTAGGGGAAATCTGCCAGTACCATCAGCTAAGGTCCATTGTAGTCAGGTACTGGGCCCCAGCTAAGTGATCTAGTAACTCGTCCATCTGGGGCATCGGATAGGCGTCAGATGCACTACATTCATTGAGTCTCCTGTAATCCATGCAGAAGCGGGTTGTGCCATCTTTTTGAGAACAAGAGCTACTAAGGGTCTATGAGACTTCTTTTAACACCTAGGCTAGCATCTCGTTAGTCTCCTGCTTCATTTGCCTCTCCATCTCAATAGATAATTTGATAGCCACCTGTGTTTACATTGTGATTAACCAAATAGGTAGGTCCCGGTTTAGTGGAAAACACATCAGCATACTTTTGCAATACTGTTTCTAACAGCTATCTCTGGGTGGGGGTTAATTGCTCTCCACTACAATTGTTGTGTAGATCCCTGTGATAAGGTCTCTGCTAGGAGGTCAGGTATGGGCTCACTATCCTGACACTGTTCTGGTAGGCTGTACACAGCTAGCACCATAGCTGTGTGATTTGCATATAGGCCCTTAACATGTTTACATGAAAGGTACGCTGCTTTCTGTCTTGAGAGTCTATAGATATACATAGTTTGTATCATTCAAGCACCTTATGACCTTGTAAGGGCCTGCCCAATTAGCCTGAAGTTTATTCTGATGAACTGGCCCTCATGAAGCTCACTATTTTGGGCCTTACAATCATACCAGGTCTTTTGTTTCGTCTGTGCTGTCTGCAATTTATCTCTGACAAAGCCTACACGTTCTTGTAATCTCTGCTGTATATTAACTACATATTCAATTACAGGGGTGTGAGAGGTATCAACTCCCCCCCCCCCCCCAATGTTCTCTTATTATATCGTGGCCCTCTCCTGAGGTACTTCCCTGTATACAGACAGTAGGTAGGGCAAGTATTTCTCCCAGTCATGGTCTCCTGATTCTATGAAAATCTTTAACATGTGCTTTCATGTCCCATTAAATCTCTCCACCAACCCATTAGTTTCAGGATGATATGGTGTGGTACGCACAGATTTCACTCCACAGTGTGCCCTTAGATTTTGGGTCAGCTCAGACATAAACTGTGTCCCTTGGTCTGAGAGTATTTCTCATGGATATCCTACCTGGGAAAATAATTCTAGCAGGGCGGGTGGCAATTTTCTCTGCTTCAATGGAGGATAAGGCTACCGTTTCAGGATATCTGGTAGCAATGTCCACCACTGTCAATATATATCTTTTCCAGCTAGAGGCCCCACTATATCCACAGCTATTGTCTCACTGGTAATGGGTAAAGGTTTCAGGAGAGCTCAAGGGTGACCTTGGGTCTTACCCACTCTTTGGCACGCATCACAGGTTTGATAATAATCAGCTAGGGCTTGAGGTCCTCCTGGCCAATAGAAGTTCTGAGTCAGTGCAGTGCGTTTCACCCCTTGATGTCCTGCTAGTGGACTGTTGTGTGCAATCTGTAGAAGTTTTTCTCTGTATGTCCTGGGCACTATCACTATAAGCTACTTGCTTGCCAGGGCCTATTAGGATCAACACAATCAGTTTCTCTGTACATTAAGTCCCTTTTCCATAGGATACGATCTTTACAAGTCTCGCTGATTGATTGCCTAGCCCTCTGCCTCAGGGCTTCCATGTCAGGGTCAGAGCGCTGTGCTTCCTGAAAAGCATGTCTGTCATATCAGTAACCATATCTGGAAGGGTCTCTGCTGGTACTGACAAATCAAGGTCATCAGTCTGATCATTAGGTGTGTCAAGTCACGCTGTTCCATACTCACAGCCCCGGTCACCTCTGGAACTGGTGCTGCTGGAAGTATTAGAGCATCACCTCCTGCTGCTTGGTCAGCTGGTTCCACCTGAAACTGACTGGCCCAGGATCTGGAACTGGAGAGGTGTTCTATGCTGCTTCTGCTTGTTGGGCCACCTGGGCCCGACTACGGGTCACCATGGTGGAAATGGTGACTCCATTATCAAGGGTAATGTTCATTGATCTCATGTCAGTTCCCACACAGCATTGGTAGCGGCATGTTTTTCATTATGCCTATTTCTCTGTATTCAGGCTTGGTAACCCAATCCAGGAATACTCAAGCAGTGCGTACATTGGCTAACACTACCTCCACAGTGCGCCCTAGAAGAATTGCATCTTCCAGCACTAGCTCTGGTCATAATAAAGTCAGTGTCTACAAGCCAGCCACCTGGGTCCGATTCACAGTTACTGGGGTTCTGTAGTGTTGTAGAAACCCATCTGCTTTCTTGCATGATGAATGGCCAGTAACATTTTGTGCTGCAGCAACTGTGCGGGTCTCCTTCGTGGTACTGGAGCCACCCACGAAAGCCACAAGCTTTAGTGCAGGAACTAGAATGCTCTTAAGTACAGGCTTGGGATTATCTGGGCAATCCACTTTGAAATGCCCTGTACACCCACACTGATAACAAAGATGCTCATGCCTAAAGACTTTAGGTTTTTGGGGAACACTGGAGGATTTGCTGACAGTCTGAGGTTGCAGGGATATTTGGCTTAGGGCCCTGGCTGCTCCATATATGGATGGCTTCTCTTTGCCAACCAGGGACGGTTAGTCATGAAGATGTCAGCCAACTCAGCCGCCTTCTCTGGAGTATGGGGCTGGTGATCTTGAACGTGTTCCTTCACCTCTGGATGACAACGCTGAAGAAACTGCTCCCATGACCATCAGGTTTTGGCAGTCTTCCAGGGTTTTAACTTCAGCTCTACTGAGCCACTGCTGATGCTGGTATCTTAGATGAATCACAAATTCGCTGTGAGCATCATCCATCCCCCTTTTGCAAAGTCCAGAACTTTAGTCTGTAGGTCTTGGGGGTCATGAGTTCAACAAAGCTTTACGCATCTCCTCAAACGGGGAGCATGTCTCATGGAGTCCTTGAAACACCTCAAGTGCTCTACCAGTGAGCTTTCCTCCCAGATTGTGCACCCAGTCTTTCTGAGGAATCTCATTTAGGCAAAAAAAATTTTCAAAGGCAGTTAGATATCCATCGATGTCACCTCTGTTATAATCAAACTGCGAAAAGAAGGTGGACCTGATCCGGGTTTTAGATCCTGCCTGTGGCCTTCACGAAGGGGTTGAGCTGGAGCTTTGGATATGAGCCATTTCCATCTCTAACTTCCTTTTCTGAAGCTAGTATTCCCGCTCACGCTCCTCACGCTGCCGCTGGAATTCATTCTCTTCACACTGCCATTAATCTTCCTCTCATCGCAGCTGCTGTTGGTCTAGCCGCTGTTGCTCTGTCATGTAGATCTGCTAGATCTCAGTTCGCATGGCACCCAGCCCTGCCAACGCACGGGCCGTTGTCCACAAAGAGTCTGGTCTCCCCTCAGGAGAACTCTGCACAGGCTGGTCCTGCGTCTCCTCCTTGCTGAGGCCATCCGGTTGCTGTTGTGTTAGGTCAGGTATCTCCAGTGTCTGGTTGCCATCAGCATACTGCTAATCTAACACTACCAATAAAAAACTGAACAGGAAAAAGACCCTGTTATTGCTGCAGTTGTTCACTGTGCTGTGTGTCTGGAGGTTACAGATTAAAAAAAAAAAAGACTCCGAATACTGTCTGCCATCGATACAAATGAAGCTTCCCAGAGTGCCCTTAAGGCCAGATTTGCTTGTGGTGTGTCAAAAATTTCTGCAACCTGAAAATAAAATAAAAGCAAAAAAAACTCTAAAACCTTGGAAGCCTGCTTCAGCTGCACCTTCAGGTTCCACTTTGTGCCCTTCCTAACTCTAATCTGTGTCCCTGCATGGAAGGAATGACAGATTACCTTTGGCAGTGTTTGGGATACTATAGCATTTCACTGACTGGAACAAGGAGAATGAGAGAGCCAGTTCAGATTACCACCTCAGAAAGGGATAGTGCCTCAATGAGGATGTTGGGTGGGAGATAAAAGCTTGTGACCCTTATTCTGTAAGGCTTGATCTCTGGATAGCTCTTTGATGGGCCATGAGAGATGTTATCTATAGAAGACCTTATATTTCTGGGTGCAAATCATCAGGACTGTAAGCAGGTGCTGTTCTGAATTTGTGAATCTCTTTTGGACGGGTCAGGCCCTGAGGTGAGAAACACGAGAGGTACAAAAGTAAGCTGAAGAGGGAGTATCATAGTGAGGGCCTGTAGAGGGAGTGTGGTGATGTTATCCTGACTATTCTATAAAGGAAGAGATTCTCTGTAGGCCCAGGTTCCAGAAGGAATTGGTGTGGGACAGTTGTAAATTGCCATATTTCAGGATCTTGCGATCTGCACCTTACAGACCTATAAAGATTTGAAAGAGGTCACCAGATACCTGCAAGCAGTGGGACTTGGATATGGATGGCTATTCCCATTTGGACTATTACCGACAGTTGGCAGTAAATCTAAGAAAGGGCAAACTACAGCGGAAACTTGGAAAGTACTGGCGGAGCTGGGATGTTCAAATCTACAGGCTAGTGCAAGCCCTATACAGCACAAGGAATCATGGTCTGGATGGCAGAAGGTGTCTGGAAAGCTATCAAAGGCCCGGACTCCACAATCCATCACATGATCTTTTGTTTGTGGAATTGGGGTGATATCAGCTTAACTAATGATGTTGAGATTGCTGAGGGTTTTAACTTGGGGGGTCTCTGTTGCTTGCTTTGATATTTTTCACGTTTTTGGTGTTTTTCTTATGCTATTAAGAACAGTATTATTTTTGCAGTTCAAGGGAGGAGTATGGAGAGCTTGGTCTGGGCCCCCCCCCCACCCCCCCCCCCCATTTTCTTTAATTTTTTAGGAGGGGAGTGTATCTCTTTAAAAGGGGATAAGCATTTGTGGGGGGGGGGGGGTCACATTTTCTTTTTGGTATAGCACTCCTCTAATGAGTACTTTCCTCCTAAGCAAGAGGTGGGGTTTCAGGAGAGTTCCCAGCGGGATGGATGCAGGGAGAGGGGAAATGGGTAGAAGGAGGGAGAAGGGGAGAGGAGGGGGTGGGACTGAGTAGGGGTATAGAAAATAAGGGTGGTGGAAGGGGTCATAACATCAAGATTGGCGGAAACACACTTAAATGGATCAAAGGTTTCCTAACCACTAGAACATATCAAGCTCAAACATATCATCACCGTGGAAAGCAGATTGCAGAGTACCTCAAGGATCACCATTATCACCGATCCTTTTCAACCTTATGATGACCCCACTAGTCAAGTCCTTATCCAGCCAAGGCCTTAACCCATTCATCTATGCGGACGACGTCACAATATACATCCCTTACAAACATGATCTGGCAGAAATCACCAGTGAAATGAAGCTCAGCTTGAACATCATGGACTCATGGGCAAATGCATTCCAACTAAAACAACACAGAAAAAACACACTGTCTCATCATCTCATCCCAATACAATACATATAAACCCACAAACATAAACACCCCAGGTTACATCCTTCCTATCTCAGACAGCTTAAAAATTCTCGGTGTTACAATCGACCGGAACCTCTCATTAGAGAACCAAGCGAAATCTACAATAAAGAAAATGTTTCACTCAATGTGGAAACTCAAACGCATTGAAACCATTCTTCCCGAGGGAAATATTTTGCAACTTGATACAATCAACTTGTATGCAATGGAATCTATGTGGGATGCAAAGAACAAATCACAAAGAAACTTTAGACCGCTCAAAACACAGCAGCCAGGCTTATATTTGGAAAAACGCGGTTCAAAAGCGCCAAAACCCCTCAGAGAAAAACTGCACTGGCTCCAAATCAAACAACATATTGCTTTCAAAATCTGCACCCTGGTTCATAAAATCATTTACGGCGAAGCCCCGGGATACATGACAGACCTCTTAGACCTGCCAACCAGAAATACAAAAGGATCAGCACATACATACCTCAATCTCCACTACCCAAGCTGCAAAGGTTTCAAATACAAATCAACTTATGCATCCAGCTTTTCCTATTTAAGCGTGCAACTAAGGAACGCACTGCCAAAAGTCGTAAAAACAATATATGACCACCTCAATTTCTGGAAATCACTAAAAACAAACCTGTTAAAAAGGCATACCCCACTGACCCAACATAAAAGCCTGACTACCTGCAATACAACGAAACCAAAACTCGTAACGGACATAACTAAACTCTTCCTCTCTAAGATCCCCTAATGTGTCTGTCACATATGAACCTTATTCTACCACAATATCACCTTGTATTTGTTCATACCAGAATTGGTGAACACCGATACGGTACTATGTAAGCCACATTGAGCCTGCAAATAGGTGGGAAAATGTGGGATACAAATGTAACAAATAAAGATTGGCTCTTGGAATGTCAGTGGGCTTATTGATGTGGGCAAGAGGTGTATTGTTTATCGGGAGTTAAGTAGATTATAATGGGATATTATATTATTGCAGGAAACACGCTTGCGACCATGTGATCAGCAGTTGTTGTATCATAAGCATTATGTGACTGTATGTACACATTATGGGGTCCTTTTGTGAAACTGCGGCAAAAGGGGGCTTGTGCTGGCATTGGCACTTGTTTTTGATACACACCGAGGCCCCCTTTTACCGCAGCAGGTAAAAGGCAGGGCTTCCTTTCTTTAAAGAAATGACCATGTGGCAAGTGAAGCACTTGAGGTGGCGGTATGGGCTACTGCGCTAACCCAGCGGTAACTTGGCAGCTCGCTGCACTGCCTGATTACTACCGGGTACACACCAGCGCTACAAAAATAAAAATGATTTTGTAGCACCAGAAATGGCGCATGCTGTGGGTGGGAACTACCACTGGACTGCTGAGGTAGCCTAGTGGTACTACTGTTTAAGCAAGTGGTAAGCCCATGCTGGACTTACCACCGCTTTGTAAAAGGACCCTTGTACGAGGGATGGAGGGGGTAAGGTAGGAGGGTTGGTGGTATTAATTCATAAGAGGTGTTCTTTTCTACCACATGACGTTTTCAAGGATGATTTTAGGAGACTGCTTGCCAGTAAGCAGTCTTCTGTATAGGATAGATGTGACCTTGGTAAATATATATGCACCAAACCAAAGGGCGGGGAATGTATTTGGTTTCGGTACAGGGGCAATTTAGTAGGGGAGGATTTTAATACTGTTCTGGGTGTGAAATTGGACCATTCAAAGGTGTGTGTGTGTGGGGGGGGGGGGGGTATTGTGCATCTCATAGAAGGGCCATGTCATCTTTAATGCGGACATTGGAAATAGTGGACATTTGGCGGCTACACCATCCTATTCAAAGAAATTATAGTTTTTCCCCATCCTAGGGACACTTATACATAATAGATTTACTATGGGGACATAGAAATTACTGGGTTCACTTCCAGGATGCCCATATTGATGATATTTGTATCTCAGATCATGCACCTGTTCGGATTGAGCCAGGCAATTGGGGGGGAGGGTCTAGGGCCCCAGGATTTTGGAGACTTAATGAAAATCTGCTAGGAGAGAGACAGATATGTGAAGAAATTAAAGGGATCATCAATGACTATTTCTTGGAAAATTATACTGATACAGTGAATGATAGTCATCTATGGGATGCCCTAAAGGCAGTGGTGAGAGGTCATCTAGTAAAGTGGGAGTCGCATAAGAAAAATGGTAGGGATAGATATTTGTTACAGCTTCAAGAACAATTTAGTTCTCTGGAAAGTCAGCATAAAGAAAAACCTGATCTCATCCCAACTAACTAGGGTGAGGATTGAGTTGGGCAGATTTCAGATTGAATTAAACAGATTTAATGTGGAGACAGTTACAGCAACGTTTTTTTTTTTTGAGCACGGCAATGTCTGGAACCATATTAGCCGGGCGGTTGCGAGAGAGGCAAATTTGCCACTTTATACAAAAGGGAAAGGGACAGGGTGATGCCCTTCATTATGTGGATAAAGAGATAAGGAAGGGATTTTAAAGATTTTATACCAGATTGTATAGCAGTGAAGGGGGAGGGGTACTGTGGAGGAAATAAAGCAATATCTTGAGTCACATTCACTTACCTCCACTCTCACCTGCAGAGCAGGAACAACTTGATTCTCTAATAACTATTCTTGAAATGGGTTGGGCAGTGAGGCAACTGAAAAGTGGAAAGGCCCCAGGATTAGACGGGTTCACCTCCAAATTTTACAAACTTTTTCTGGGGGAAATTGGAGCGCTGCTATGTAGAGTGGGTAATGGTCTGCTGGAAATCAATCTGTTGCCCCCTAGTATTAATGAAGTGGGTATAAGCATTCCTTCTGAAGCCTGGAAAGGATCCTTCTGCCTGTTGGTCATATAGGCCAATTTAACTTTTGAACATACAGTGGTGGAAATAAGTATTTGATCCCTTGCTGATTTTGTAAGTTTGCCCACTGACAAAGACATGAGCAGCCCATAATTGAAGGGTAGGTTATTGGTAACAGTGAGAGATAGCACATCACAAATTAAATCCGGAAAATCACATTGTGGAAAGTATATGAATTTATTTGCATTCTGCAGAGGGAAATAAGTATTTGATCCCCCACCAACCAGTAAGAGATCTGGCCCCTACAGACCAGGTAGATGCTCCAAATCAACTCGTTACCTGCATGACAGACAGCTGTCGGCAATGGTCACCTGTATGAAAGACACCTGTCTACAGACTCAGTGAATCAGTCAGACTCTAACCTCTACAAAATGGCCAAGAGCAAGGAGCTGTCTAAGGATGTCAGGGACAAGATCATACACCTGCACAAGGCTGGAATGGGCTACAAAACCATCAGTAAGACGCTGGGCGAGAAGGAGACAACTGTTGGTGCCATAGTAAGAAAATGGAAGAAGTACAAAATGACTGTCAATCGACAAAGATCTGGGGCTCCACGCAAAATCTCACCTCGTGGGGTATCCTTGATCATGAGGAAGGTTAGAAATCAGCCTACAACTACAAGGGGGGAACTTGTCAATGATCTCAAGGCAGCTGGGACCACTGTCACCACGAAAACCATTGGTAACACATTACGACATAACGGATTGCAATCCTGCAGTGCCCGCAAGGTCCCCCTGCTCCGGAAGGCACATGTGACGGCCCGTCTGAAGTTTGCCAGTGAACACCTGGATGATGCCGAGAGTGATTGGGAGAAGGTGCTGTGGTCAGATGAGACAAAAATTGAGCTCTTTGGCATGAACTCAACTCGCCGTGTTTGGAGGAAGAGAAATGCTGCCTATGACCCAAAGAACACCGTCCCCACTGTCAAGCATGGAGGTGGAAATGTTATGTTTTGGGGGTGTTTCTCTGCTAAGGGCACAGGACTACTTCACCGCATCAATGGGAGAATGGATGGGGCCATGTACCGTACAATTCTGAGTGACAACCTCCTTCCCTCCGCCAGGGCCTTAAAAATGGGTCGTGGCTGGGTCTTCCAGCACGACAATGACCCAAAACATACAGCCAAGGCAACAAAGGAGTGGCTCAGGAAGAAGCACATTAGGGTCATGGAGTGGCCTAGCCAGTCACCAGACCTTAATCCCATTGAAAACTTATGGAGGGAGCTGAAGCTGCGAGTTGCCAAGCGACAGCCCAGAACTCTTAATGATTTAGAGATGATCTGCAAAGAGGAGTGGACCAAAATTCCTCCTGACATGTGTGCAAACCTCATCATCAACTACAGAAGACGTCTCACCGCTGTGCTTGCCAACAAGGGTTTTGCCACCAAGTATTAGCTTTTGTTTGCCAGAGGGATTAAATACTTATTTCCCTCTGCAGAATGCAAATAAATTCATATACTTTCCACAATGTGATTTTCTGGATTTAATTTGTGATGTGCTATCTCTCACTGTTACCAATAACCTACCCTTCAATTATGGGCTGCTCATGTCTTTGTCAGTGGGCAAACTTACAAAATCAGCAAGGGATCAAATACTTATTTCCACCACTGTAGCTGTTGAATTGATTGCAAAAATATTGGCACAGTGCTGGCTGGAGTGTTGCCTGGTTTAATCCATCCTGACCAATCAGGTTTGTCCCTGAATGCCAGATGACAGATATTAGATGACAGCAGGCATGGTCATATTTAACTTTATCTGTGTATGCAGAAAAGGCCTTTGACTGAGTCAGTTGGCCCTTCTTTTGACGTGTCTTGTCAAAGGTGAGGCTCAGAGAGCATTTCTCTTGGTGGATTCATAAGTTTTATGAAGCACTCAGGACCAGAATTAAAGTTAATGGAGGATATACGGAGGCTTTCTCCATCCAACAAGGCACACGACAGGGGTGTCTCTTGTCTCCTGCTCTTTGCCCTCTCTATAGAGCCTCTGGCATAGGCCATTAGGGATAATAGGGATGTAAGGGGGTTTCGTGCAGGGAGACATCACCACAAAATAACATTTTTTGCTGCTGATGTACTTTTTTATGTGGACTCCACCGCGCCTGATGCTCCCTGTTGTTGTGTGAAAGCTCTGGGAGTATGGGTATGTAGCTGGATTTAAAGTAAATTTGATAAATCTGAGTAAGGTATAACAACTGAAAGGACGGATGAAGAGTTGTGGCAGCAAAACTACCCTTTTAAATGGGGGGGGGGAGATATGGTTTCTAGGAGTGCAATTCACTAGGGATTGATCCCTTCTATACCCGAAGAATTATGGGAAAGATCCTACAGCAGATCCGGGTAGATTTGGGGAAATGGAAGGGTTTATGGTGGGGACGCATAACAGTTATTAAAATGAACATGTTGCCCAGATTACTTTTCTATTTCAAACTTTACCTTTAGAGCTTTCTAAATTGGTAATTCTCAAACTGCAACAGGATATTAATACTTTTTTTTGGGGTGGGAAGCTGCCATGGCTCGCTGAGCAGCTTTTGTGGCAGAGTTTGGGGGAGGGCTGTCCCTAATTTGGTTATGTATTATTGAGCGTCACAGTTACAACAGCTTTATGAGTGGGAGGTCAATCTGAAAAAGCCAGGGGTATTATTGGAGCAGGATCACTTTCTTGACTTCCCTTTGAAACACCTACTGTGAATTACATGGGAAGGGAGGGTAAGTGGAGCTCAGATTATCGATCATGTTGTGCATTTGGTTTAAGGTACAAACTTATTTTGGGGGCGTTAACAGGATATTATCTTCAGCCCCTGTCTATTATGAAGCCTTCTTTGTGGCAGGCAGAGAAAGGGGTGTTTTGGAATTGGGGGGGATTAGTGTGGTTTCGGCAAGTTTTTGGGAAATGTATTCTTTCAACGATTTAAAAGAGGTGTGGTAGCCGTGTTAGTCCACTTTTAAAGGTAATCAACAGAAATAAAACAAAATAAAACATGGAAAAGAAAATAAGATGATACCTTTTTTATTGGACATAACTTAATACATTTCTGATTAGCTTTCAAGGTTGCCCTTCTTCGTCAGATCGGAAATAAGCAAATGTTGGTAGATGACAGTATATATAAGTGGAAGAGACATTTCTGAATACATACCAGACCAAACCCCTAAAATACCGGTGCATCGATGACATTTTTATGATTTGGACTGAGGGGGAAGAAACTCTGAAACAATTTTACAATTCCTTCAATACATACCATCCTACAATCAGATTCAAAATTGACTACTCCCCAGAAAAAGTCAATTTTTTGGACACCACAGTCTCAATCAGCGATGGCTATATACAAACATCCATATATTTATTTATTTGTTACATTTGTATCCCACATTTTCCCCACATATTGTAGGCTCAATGTGGCTTACATAATACTGGAGAGGCGTTTGCCGGCTCCGATGAGAACAAATACAAAGTGATGTTGTGGTAGGATTAAGATCATGTGGCTCAGCCACAAGAAACCCACAGACAAATGCAGCTACCTCCACAACTCCAGCTTCCATCCTTCACATACAAAAAGATCCATTATTTACAGCCAAGCCACAAGATACCACCATATCTCCTCTGACCCAGGGGACAGAGACAGACACCTTGAAATCCTGATTGCATCCTTCAAACAGAAAGGCTACAACCCCAAAATAATTTCCAAGAATATTGCCTCCTCCCTCAAAACGCCCAGGGAAAATCTGCTACAGTACAAAGAAAAAAAAGCCACAAACAGAATCCCCCTTATAGTGACATACAACCCAGAGCTGGAAAATTTAAGAAAAATCATAAAAGATCTGCAGCCTCTACTCCAGGAGGATGAATTACTGAAAGAGATATTCCCATCCCCACCCGTGCTGGCCTTCAGCCAGCCACCCAACTTAAAACACAAGCTAATTTAGAAGTAAGCACCCAACACAGACCAAAAAGAAAAGAATGGCACACATCCTTGCAATATATCCAGCTGCAAACTATGCCAAAACATTTCACAGGACCCCACAGACATTCACAAAGGAAAAATATTCAACATTAAGGAATCTTTCACGTGCTCATCTTCCAATGTGGTATATATTATTCAGTTTAAAAAATGCAACGAAGGCTGCTACATTGGAGAAACAAGTCAGATGCTAAAGAAGAGATTTAATTTACATAGACACCATATGAAAAATGCTAGTACTAATAAAGATGTCACGCCTGTGAGGCAGCACTTTACAAAACCAGAACACTGTACCAATGATTTCATGGTAAGAATCCTGAAAGTGAACTTTAAAACAATACAGGAACGTAAGATCTTTGAAGTCAAAATGATTAAATATCTTGACACCCACCAGACAGGACTTAACAAAGATCTGGGTTTTCTAGCCCATTATAAACCATAAAATTGTACTGCTTTGTCACCCTCCTGTTTCCATGCATATCTCCCTGTCCCTCATCCACCCGACTCTTCCTGTCTCTCGCCTATCCACCCCCATCCTGTTAGACTGCTTTGATGTTTCACTTATATATACCGTCACCTACCAACATTTGCTTATTTTTGATCTGATAAAGAAGGGCAACCTTCGAAAGCTAATCAAGAAATGTATTATGTCCAATAAAAAAGGTATCATCTTATTTTCCATGTTTTATTTTGTTTCTATTGATTAATGATTTAAAAGAAATGCATCATTTATCTCCTAGAGATTTCTTTTTGTATCTTCAGGTTAAACATTTTATAGTTTCTCAAAATTGGTTAAAGGAATATCCAGAAGATAGGGAACATGTGAAAATTTGTGGGCCACATTAGGGAAATTGAAGGGTCCAATTTCTATTCTTTACAGATTTTTAAATGGGGAAGTAGTTTCAAAAATATAGGTTTATGTTACAATAGGAAATGGATTTGGGAGAAGAATTGGATAAGTGTTTGCAAAATGGATGTTTTGTGAGGATAATAAAGCTTCTGTTTGTGTACTAGTCAAAGAAAATGCATATAAGGTAGCCACTCTAGTGTTACAGAATTATTTTGGAGGTGTCCGGGAACATTTTTTCAGATATGATGGGTATATGATATTATATAAGGATAATTGAAAACAATCACACAATTGATGGGGCACGTTTTGGGCACTTTTTTTTTTTTTTTTTTTTTGCAAACCGAATTTTTGTTTGTTGGGTCTGGGCAATCAGCGGGGACATAAATGGCAAACATGAGTCAAGAGGATGTGCCTGGCAGCAGCGAAATGCAAAATTGCAGCTAAATGGAAGCTGACTTGTAGTCCCATAATATATGATTGGTCACTGTGGTTGCAAGATGGAACAATTAACAGATCGCCATCATAGACATTTTGATCCTGCCAGGGAAGAATGGACAAAGTTAGCTGATAAGTTATCTCATGTGTAAGAGTTCATGTGGTGGTGTTTGTTTGTTTGTTTGTTTGTTTGTTTTGGAGGGGGTTCGTCTACTTTTCAACAATCTTTCTTTAACACCCACTGAAGAGCCACTGTTGGGCATTTGATGTGGAGTTTATTTTCATGGTTTGGGGGGAGGATCCAATTTAAGGAGATGGAGAGGTTTTCTGTATGGGAGTGGTTTCTAGGAAGTTATGTGGATTGGTTGATATGGTGTGTTATTTGTGATTTCTGTATTTGGTACTAAAACCAGAAAACTGTTTCAAAATAAAAATTGAAAGTCTTAAAAAAAAAAAAAAAGTTTAGAGACCTTGAACACTATGGGCCAGTCATTCTAATTATTCTCGGTGATTGTTTCCAAATAAGGTAATCCTCCTTTGATTTTTGTGGAAATAATGCACCTAGAGCTAGCTAATGATGGGGTCTAGGTCTACTTATTGATGCCGGTGACAGGAGGGCATCTTGCTGGCTTCCTCGACTGGAACTGGATGACCTCAGACCAGTGGGTACTGGAAATAGAGAAGGTTACAATTTCGAATCTTCCTTCCTTTTGAATCGCACCCTATCCTTCAGAATTTTTTTTCTGGTACCTGCTAGATGTCAAAAGACCTCTCGTGTTATTTAGAAGTCACCAATGATTTTTGTAGGTCAGATTATCTTCACTGATAAGTCTAAGAACGGCAAGGAATCATGTAAAGCTACTGTTGATTACTTTAGCATATATTTTGGTGGGTAGACAATTGTCTACAACTGTGAGAGTACAACCCATCAAAGGGGTAGCTTTTTCTTGACTGGACTGTACTGCATTGTCTCATATATCTGTAAAGCAGCAACATGATCCTCTCTACATTCTTTAACAATGCACTATTTGCTTGAATGTGACAGCTTGGCAGGAAGCCACCTTTGGAGCTCTCAGAGCAGGGGCAACTGATTCCTTCCCATCCTGAGGACTGCTCTTTTATATCCCGCAAGTTCCTTGAATCATTTGGTGCGCATGACATAGAAGAAAAATTAGGTCTTATCTGCTAATTTTCTTTCCTTTAGTCGCACCAGATGAGTCCAGCTACCTGCCCTTATTTTGTTTCTCCATATTGTTAAAGCTGAATTTTTCATTTTCTAACTTCATGTTTCTCTTGTTGAATAAATGTTTTCGCATTATGTCGGAATTAGTTCAGCAAACTTTTTTCTTCTGCTTTAATATTGAATTGTCTAAAGTGCACAGGGTTCTATTAAGGTACAGCACAATTCTCTACTCTGTCTCCACTTGCTGGTAGATGGATGCAAAACCCACAATTTCTTGAACTCATCTGGTACAGCTAAAGGAGAGGAAATTATTAGGTAAGATCTAATTTTTCCTTTGCTGTGAACTAAGGATCTCAGCATGAGTTTAAAATGGCCTAATCTTGAAGTTATTTTTCACTAGATAAAATACAGTAAACTTTTTTTCAATTTTCCTCAAAATAAACTAACCCAGAAACTAGTGCTCAGATTTTTATTGCAGTTCAGAAAAAGTACACTGTTCAAACCTTAGATCAAAGAGGATTCTAAAAGTAATTTTGCCCAGCTCTGCTAATGATTCTAGTTCACATATTTCTGACAGGTATAATGATGTCTGTCTTAATCATAGCTCTTTATAGCAAGCTAAAGTTTTATCTCCTGAATACTTTCTAATTGAATTTGCCATAGCATAAATTGTAATAACTTCTTTATATTACAAGTACATTTTTTTTAGGGGGGGGGGATCTGTAGCCATTTTGCTCAAAAGAAAATATGCTGTGTTGTGTTCTGAACTAATGCAATTTTTAGTTAACTCTAAGCAGCAACTTTTTTTTTTGCTTTAAAGGATGGAAGAGCTGCATCTGCAGTGGTGGTGTGCTCCTTTTTGTGCTTCTGTCGTCTCTTTACTACTGCTGAGGCTGCAGTTTACATGTTTAGCATGAAGCGTTGTCCACCAGGCATTTGGCCATCTCATAAAAGGTAGAAATTTTTGCTATTTTTCACTACATCATTGAGCCAAATTATTTAGCATAGAACACAGATAAAGGTCTTATGTTGCTTACTGTGGTTGAGGAGAGGGTGGGGGGGGGGGGGTCTAGTATTTTTGAGACAGGTACCAAAACTCAGACCTTCAAAGGGGCTAATATTTTTGAGAGGTGCCAGGACTTAAACCTTCAAGGTGTCTTTCTTGGTAGGTTTGGAGTCCTGAGGCAGTGTGGATCCAATGGGGCTTCTGGTCTGGAGGGGGGGGAGAGGAGAAATATTGCAGAGGGGGAAGGTCTTTGGTTTGTTTATGCCTTGCCCCCCACCCACCCACCCACCCACCTACCTACCTTGTCCCCTCTCTCTCTCTCCCCCTATCTGATCCTGTCTGCCTGGACTGTCTGAGCTCTGCTGCATAAAGTTCAATCAAAAAAATAAAATCAACAAAGGGAAATAAAAGCAAAAGTGAATTTCAAAGGAATTTTCTTGGGGCAGTAAGGGAGCCTCTGACAGTCCCAATGATTTCTGTGTTTAGTCATGGTGGTCTGGGACGTTGGTTGGTGCTAGAGAATGCCATGCTTGACAAGGTAAAGAAGCAGGGGCTGTGGTGACAAATGATATTAATGCAGTGGTTGGTGAATTGGGTTGGGGGTGTTACTGGAGCAGTTTTCCCACAGGTGAGAACCATGGCTGTCTCCCATGTGGTGGTCCTTAGGAGGGAGGGTGGGGGCAGCTCTGGTGGTAGGGGTGACCTCGAGCACAGAGCGTGCCAGCAGTTGTTTGAGAGCCTGGGTTCAGTTCTGTCTCTGTGTGTGTCAACATTTCTTAAAGCTAACAGGTTACTTTCAGAAAGCCTTGGTATCACTTCATGTGCTCGAGCACCTAAGAAGGAGGCTGCCAGGTGATTAGGTTGCAAAGGGGGCTTCAGAGTTATGTTGCAAAGGGATGGAGAGAGGCTAAGGCCCATAAATGACTCAGGATAAGTACATAAGTATTGCCATACTGGGACAGACCAAAGATCCATCAAGCCCAGCAACCTGTTTCCAACAGTGGCCAATCCAGGTCACAAATACCTGGCAAGATCCCAAAAAAGTACAAAACATTTTATACTGCTTATCCCAGAAATAGTGGATTTTCCCCAAGTCCAATTTAATAATGGTCTATGAACTTTTCCTTTAGGAAGCCGTCCAAACCTTTTTTTAAACTGTGCCAAGCTAACCACCTTTACCACATTCTCTGGCAACGAATTCCAGAGTTTAATTACATGTTGAGTGAAGAAACATTTTCTCCGATTCGTTTTAAATTTACTACTTTGTAGCTTCATCGCATGCTCCCTAGTCCTAGTGTTTTTGGAAAATGTAAACAGATGCTTCACGTCTACCCATTCCACTCCACTCATTATTTTATAGACCTCTATCATATCTCCCCTCAGCTGTCTTTTCTCCAAGCTGAAGAGCCCTAGATGCTTCAGCCTTTCCTCATAGGGAAGTCGTCCCATTCCCTTTATCATTTACGTTGCCTTTCTCTGTACTTTTACTAATTCCACTATATGAGTGCCATTGAAATGTGATCAAATCTAGATAGTTTATGTAAACCCCTTTGACTGTACCTACAGAAAGGCGGTATATCAAGTGTGGAATAAACATAAACATAATCCATAAATATGAGCAACAGAGTTTTCAGTGTTATCACTATTGCCAAGTGGCTCTACCAGCAATACCTCTCATACTAGATTCTTCGCCACATTAAGGACTAGACCTGGAGGAGTCTCCATCCCCTTGTCAGTTCTAGGACTAGTTGCTATAAGAAGTGGTCATTTGTGACATCTAGAAACCTTACTTCCTTGACGTATCCCCCAGGACGCATTTTTCCAATCAGTACCAAAGTGATAGAAATCTCCCATTGTTATTGCAGTGCCCATTTTATTTGTTTTTGTAATTTATTACCATTTCTTTGTCCATTGCTTTATTCTACTCCCACTACTCCTATACTTAGATGTTACAGTATATTTAGTTACCTGCAGCGCTTTTATCCTGCTTGACTATATGCCTTCATTAAGATAGAATAATACCCCACCACCAATTTGATTTACCCTGTCAATTTGATGTAATTTGTTCCCTGCTGCCACAGTGTCTCATTGGTTATCCTCTTGTCACCAAGTCTTTGAAATGAATGTTCTCTTATTTTCATTTAATGCTATATATTCTAAGGCTGTAGTTAGTTTTAGATGGTTTTTTTGCATACAGACAGCTCAATGTTTAATTGTAATCACACCCTGCGTAGTAGATGGTAGGGGTGATTTTTAGTATAATTTTCTGTGTTAACGCTTTATTTAGGTGTACCTTGGGTATTTCTGCTTTAATCATTCTCTGTCTTTTGAGATATGATTACTTCCAGCTTTTGCCGGTATCCTTTGATACTTCATGCTGAACCATGCTCTTCTGAGGAATTATTGGCTTTCTTGTACAATCTAGCTTATTTCTTTTTTAAATATTGGTAGTTGAGTTGCACCTTTTGCAATAGACTCATATTTCCCAAAATGCTGCCCAGTTCCTAAATAGTCTTAAAGCTCTCTTCAGTACATAATCTGTCTCTCCCTGCCAGTTTTGGGAGACAGACCATAGAATCTGCCTGGTACTGGTCCTACATCCCAACTACTAGAGTTGCTGTCAAAGCCCAGTCCAGCCTTGATCCTGAACTGTTTTTGCCACTTCACTTACAGGACCCAGACCATAGAAGTTTCCCCAACATTGGTCTTACTTCCCAGCCTCCAAAGGATGTACGATCAATGCTGGGCAGACTTCTAAGGTCTGGGTCCTGTAAATGGCAAAAGCAAGTATCCAAAGAGCAAAAACAGGAAGTTCTTCTACGGCAATCCAAGGAGAACAACAAACGAGTAGAGGATGATACGCGACTCACAGTCTGGGAGTTGCAGAAAAAAACATTCTATTATAGCACGAACAGTGAAGATCCAACACTGGACCGTGTTTCAATGTGTTTATGTTCAAGACTGTTTGGAGAAGGGTTTGTCACTCTCTTCGCTATGGGTCCACTTGGCGGCATTGTCAGCCTTCAGGGAACTGATCCAGGACTGTTTGGTGGCATTTATCCGTATGTGGCGTGATTCCTTCAGGGCGTGAAACCTTGGGATTTATTGTTGGTACTCGCTGCTTTGGTGGCAGCTCCTTTTGAACCATTGTCTTCCACCACTTTGAAGGATCTTTCCCTCAAGGTCGCCTTTTTGGAGGCTATTACATTGGTACGTCACATCTCTAGTTGCAGGCTCTGTTCTGTAAGGAGCCCTTCCTTCTCTTTTTTGAGGAGTGTGTGGTTCTGCATCTGTTTCCCTCCATTGTGCCAAAGATCATTTCTTCCTTTCATCTGAACCAGTAAATTTCTCTTACAGTGTTTCGCAGAGCTGATTCGGAGTCTCTTACTTGGTTGCAAGTTCAAGGCCTCTCTTTTGCTATCTGCACCATGTGGAGGAGTTTTGGAAGTCTGGACCGGTTGTTCATCTTGTTTGCTGGGCTGTGAAGGGCTGAGGTGGCTTCCAAGGCACTCTGGCCCAGTGGATTAAGGAGGCGATTTTGTCCGTTTATTTGTTTAGGGGTAAGCGGGCTTCGGCGGTTTTGACGGTGTATTCCACTCGTGCTCAAGCTGCTTCTTGGGCAGGGCACTCCTTGGTTCCAGTTTCGGACATTTGTTGGGCGGCCACATGGGTGGCCACTCTTTCCTTTGTAAAGCATTACTGTTTGGATGTGCAGGTGAGAAAGGAGGCAGACCTTGGGGCTTTGTTGTTGGCCTGGGGTTTGTCTGTGTCTCATGTTAGGTATTTCTCTGGTACTTCTCACTCGTTGAAAATGGTCTGGAGCAGACACTAAGGAAAGATCTATTTCTCCTTCCTTAGCTAATTTTCTTTCCTTTAGTCTCTCCAGACCAGTCCCAAAATCCTATTTCTCTTTTTCATGGATGTTTCGGGTCAGCATTCATGGCAGGCTCTGGACTCGAGAAGGATCAGGAGTATTCAAGGTATATTAAAAAAAATTTTTTTTTTAAAAGATGACAAAGACAAACGAAAACAAAAGAGAACAGATCTCCCCCCCCCCCCCCCCCCCCAACTCAGCTGTGGCGCATCCAGTGTTGTTCTCTTCAGACAGGCCATCTAATGTGCTGTGTTTTGTGTGATGGTGGGTCTGGTTTTCCTGTGGGCAATTACTATGGGGGCTTTGTTGTTATGTTCCACCATCTTGGCTTTGTCAATAGAAATACTGAAGGGGGAGGCAGGACTGTACAGGGGTTGTTATAGTCAAGTCTTCAGTATTTCTCAGTCTCCCCATCTGCTGGTAGGAGGGCATATTACTACTCATGGGGTATGGTCTGGAGAGAGTAAAGTAAATCAGCAGGTAAGATCTAATTTCTCCCTCTAAATTTTGTCATTAACGGTATTCCGTTTTTTCATGTTCTAGTGAAGGTCTTATTGTTATCTGTCTAGATCTGTGTGATTTTTTTTTTTTTTTTAATAAAGTATAGTAAAACCTGGCCTGGCGTGTCTTTGTTTTTTGTTTTTTTTATAGATACATTGAATATATGTGTGACATGATGGCAGAAGAACCTATAATTCCTCATAACAAACCTATCCTTGTGAAATCAATTATTATGACACCAGTTCCCCTCTTTAATAAACAACGCAGTGGTTGCAGACCATTTTGTGAAGTCTTTGTTGGAGAAGAGAGAGTAGTGACCACATCACAGGAATATGATAAGATGAAGTAAGTGTATAGTGGTTCATGTTATATAAGGCACCTTGCATTTTATATTTATTTCTAATTTACTTTTTGCTTAATTTTTTTCTGTCCTTTTATGTTCTCTACCTCCTTTTCTACTTGTTGTCGTGCTTTGGAGGCTATGGGGGCCCTTGCTGGCCTGAGAGCAGGAAGAGTCTCCTGTTTGATGCACCTTGCTGCCATTTAGTAAACAGGGCTGCCAAAGCAACAGAATTCTCCTTCCTTCCCCTTCCAGGCCTGAGCAGATAATTTCTATTTTGCACCCAGAATTGATTGGACTTGATTAACATTAACAATATTACTTGCATTCCGCCATATACCTTCTGGTTCCATGGGGCTTACAGCTTAAGAGGCTGGACGTTTCCAGGAAATACATCAAATATCCATCGCATTAATAGTTACAGACTTTAAACACAATGTGCTGAAACTACTTATTGGAATTCAGAACATTTTTCCTAAACAGGTAAAGCTCCTTGTGACTCTGGGCAAGTCACTTAACCCTCCATTGCCCCTGGTACAAAATAAGTACCTGAATATATGTAAACCGCTTTGAATGTAGTTGCAAAAACCTCAGAAAGGCGGTATATCAAGTCCCATTTCCCTTTCCCTTAATTTGTTTTCGTAAAATACTATAACTTGCAGCAGAAAGCAAAAAAGTCTCAGTGTCTTTAACCAAGCGAGCAGCTTGGAATGAGAAAAAATTGTCTGATAAGTTAGATATTTCAAAGAGAGAAAGGTAAGCAAAGCTACAGTTCTATGTACCCTATACTTCTGTAAGAAAACAAAATGATCTTCAAAAATATGATGGAGCTAACCCATAAAGCACCTTACAAATCAAGCAAAATAATTTTGATGAATAGGGGTCTAATCTAAGCCATGGGATGGTCTACTTGAACTTTAGAGTTTAATCTCAATATGTTAATACTCAGTAAAATGCTGAAAATATGAATTAAAAATCAGAGTGAAACAGAATCAGCTCTTGCAGACCCAGGAAGAGAAAGAAAACACCCTGTACTGTTGTGGTAGCCCCTAAATTTGATTTGTTTAAGTTGCTCCTCAGCAGTGAGACAGTTTTTATGACATGCAGCAACCCTGAACTTCGGAGTTGCCAGCTTGTTTGCCTTATTCAGTTATGTTAGTCAACAGAGGAAGCAACAGAAAGATTACTTAGGCATACAATTCCACTCACCTCATGAGAAGTCGATTACAAGTTTTAAACTGAGCAGGTTTCGGTATGCAGGTAGGGCTGTGCATGCTCAGATTTTTAAATTAGTTTGGGTGCCTGACTAATCCTACTATCTACAGAGAGCTAGTTAGGCACACAAACAGAGCTTAAAACGAATGGAAAATTCTGAGCATGCATAGCCCTACCTGCATCCAGTAGCCTCCTCAGTTTAAAACGTGGAATTAACTCCTCATGAGATGGGTGGGATTCTGGGCCTAAGTAATCTTGCTGTCACTGGAGACCATCTGTTACAGGTAAGCAATGTTGCTTTACCACCCTAAACTAGACCAGAAGGACATGGAATCAGTAACTGATGGTGATGGATCAAGAGATTTTAGTAATGTTTAGTTGATTCTATTTCATATTCTCATAGGGATTTTAAAATTGAAGATGGCAAAGCAGAAATACCATTGAATGTCACTGTTCAAGGAGATATCCTTATTGTAATTTACCATGCACGATCAACACTGGGTGGAAGATTACAAGCTAAGGTAACTATAACTGCTTTATTGTTTAAACATTTGTACCGTGTTTTTCATAGTTCTGTAAGGAAATAGGTTAATCTGCATTGTTGAAGCTTCCTAAGATGGGAAAGTGCTTTATACAACGTCCTTTTTATGTTTGCATTAATCGGAGATGAGAAACACAGTTAAAATATAATAAGAGTTCTTCTTGGCCTTGTAAACAGTTTGAATCCTTATTTTTGGTCCTTTTTCCTGGCTAGTAAGGAACATGTTATTTTTAATATCAGTGTTTTTAGTCTGCCTTAATTTTATGCTTGTCTTTTGTTAGTGGGATGATTCTTTCACATAACAAATCTCTTTAGTAAATGACCTAATACCTTGGCCCAGCTCTCTTATGCTCTGATGGCCTGATGCTCAAAACCTAATGCCGGCAGCTAGAGCATATCAGTGCTGCACTAGTGTGCCAGCATTAGGGTGTGCAGGATGTTCAGAAGACACCAATGCTGGAGGCGACGTGCGCACCAAAGATGGCTGCAAATAATATTAAAATGTAGTCAGATGTCAATGGGGTCATCAGCTATTCCCTTCCATGCTCATGAGAAACAGCACACACAAAAAAATACTGCTCTAACTCTGGAAACTTAAACACCAGCTCAGAGCTAGTGTTTGGTTATTTAAAGAGAGGATTTCTCAAAGAAGGATCATCTTTTCCAAAGTCCAGAAAATCTAAAACATTCTGTGTTCAAAAATGTCATCATTCCCTTTGAAGATAAACTGGTCGTTATGTCAGTACTTTAGGAAATTTACTTCCTTCAGCGTCAAGTTGAAAAATGTGTCCATGAAATCCCATTGAATGTTTCTGTAGATATGGTCCTCTTGCTCTCATAAGCCTTTGCAGATTTCTGTCTTCTGTACACGGGCTCCCTGCTTCTCAGTTTGATTGGGCATGCGCACAAGAGCTGTGCTTCACAAATCTTGTGCTCACGTGCCAGGCAGGTTGCTCCTCCTTTACCATTAGTGTTGAGCATTGGGAAGTTACTTTGCGGCACTGTTCCTGTGGTATTTCCCGGCGCTGTTCCCTACATCACTGGAATTTTCAGAATCGGCCCCTGAGACTTTTCCTCTTTGCCTATATGTATGCTAAGAGACTGTGTACTTTCAAGCACCCTACTCCAGCCCTAGGGTAGGTTACAGCTGGTTAAGTATCAATAACGTTCTACAGCATGGGTGTTCACAGATGAACTGAAGCAGACCGTAGATCAGTCTCTTTTAAAGCTCTGGACCCAGAAGTTTTAGGTCACTATCACCCAATTTCTTAATATTCCTTTTATAGGAAAATTAGTAAAAGGTCTGTGGCCATTTAATTTCATTGATTCACATGGGATCCTTGGATTTGGGGGGGGGGGGGGGGCGGTAAGGATTCTCTCCTTTTTCTACTCAAGCTATCCACCACTTTAAACACTTCTAATTGTTCTCTTCAGTAGAGTGTTTAGTATGGACATATGTGGATTTTATTTATTTATTTATTTATTTATTTATTTATTTATTTATTTGTTGCACTTGTATCCCACATTTTCCCACCTATTTGCAGGCTGGAATGGGCCTAAGATTGGAATGGAGGAGTAGCCTAGTGGTTAGTGCAATGGACCTTGATCCTAGGGAACTGGGTTTCATTCTTACTGCATCTCCTTGTAATTCTGGACAAGTCACTTAATCCTCCATTGCCCCAGGCACAAATAAGTACCTGTATTATACTATGTAAACCGCTTTGAATGTAGTTGCAAAAACCATAGAAAGGCGGTATATCAAGTCCCATTCCCTTCCCTTTCCCTTTTTTAGTTTTTTCAAACTTTAACAAATTGCTTTCATAAGGTATACTAGTTGATGGTAAGCTTTTTGGACAACTAGGAAATTGTAATATGGAGGCTCTCTGAGTTTCATACTCTCTCTGATATTTAATACATGTGCAACTATTGTAGTAAATTTGGGAAGCTTTAGATATTATTTGTATATATAAATAGTAGATATAAATGCAAAATTGGGTTTAAGGAATTCAGTGTTTTATTTCTATGCAGACAACAAAGTTTTGCCCCCTTGGACCCTAACAGAACCCCTTTCTTGGAGAGACTGAATAAATGTTTGTCAACAGTTGCCATCATTGTCATTGTCAGCAGTTGTCAAATTTCAGCTTAATGTATTAAGTTATGTCCAATAAAAAAGGTATCATCTTATTTTCTTTTCCATGTTTTATTTTGTTTGATTTCTATTGATAAGCTTAATGTATATAAATCTATTTATATAATGTATATCCATGTATATAAATCCATGAATTATAGGCATGGATTTTTAAAACATCTTACACAGATTTTCAAGGTTGTTTTGCAATTGAGGGAAAACTATTCCACTTCAAATTAGAAAGTGGCTATCTGGGTATATATATATAGGACCAGATCAGTTCAGTTGTGGGTAGTTCATATTGGCTGAAACATTTGTGTCAAGGCCATTTTGGAGAGGAAACTTTGTTTGTGTGTGATCTATTTATTAATTCTAGGCTTGATTGTCATTCTTTGCGTGTAGGTTGTCCTGATTATATCATTCAAAAATTGAAAATAGTCCAGAACATGGTTACCCATCTTTTGACAGGCTTGAAAGTAAGGGAACCTATCCTGGTGGTCCTTCAGGAAATACATTGGTTGAAAGTAGTGTGTATGGGTTGAATTTCTTCTTTGATTCCTGTATTTTATACCTGAGTTATGGCTATTTAGGTCACTGCTTGCATGTGTATAATCCTACTTATGCATATATTATGTTAGTACTTCCTCTACCAAATAAGGTCAAACTTGAAGGTACTAGTAAAGTGGTGATCAATGCTGATCCACAGCTCCCCAACTGTGTGCCAGTTGAACTCCTGCTGTTTGAAAACTCTGATATTATTTAGATTTTGGGTTAAGGCTTACCTCCTTTGGTAGGTTTTTGAACATCTAACAAGTTTCGTTGTTAATATGGTTTTGGTGAAAATTGTTACTTTATGTTTAGATTTATTAATATGTTTCAAGTATGTATTCAGTTGTATTTTTACAATGTTAATATTCAATAGGTAGTTGTTACTTGTATCCCATTTTAATGTTAGTTTGTATTTGTGTTTTGAATTTAATGTTGTAACTCACTTTGGTCTATAGCAAAGAAAACATTTTGCTAAATAAATGTGGTTAAGCTGATGATCTTATTCAATTAGTGGTCTTGGTCAGCTTGACTACTACTACTAATCATTTCTATAGCACTACTAGACGTAAGCAGCGCTTGTATGCACATACTTTCTCTGTCCCTAATGGGCTTACAATCTTAAGTTTTTATACCTGGGGCAATGGAGGGTTAAGTGAGTTGCCCAGAGTCAGAAGGAGCTGTATTGGGAACTGAACACAGCTCCCCAGGATCTCAGTCCGCGGCACTAACCATTATGCTACTCCACGCCACCTGGTGGGACTAGGTGTGCCCTGAGGACTGGGTTAGGAATGGCTGCTCTATTGTTTTCATTTTACTTATCATTCAAAGGGTGAAGCAGGCTGAAGTTACCTTCGGGGGTGTTAGTTCTCTCCCTTCCCACCTCATCTTTTAAATTTTGTTTCGTAGACCCATTCACCAGTTAGCTGACTTAAATTAGTTAGAAATTTTTGGTATTGCTTGGAGAGGAAATTTAAGCAAGTAAGTTTAATCAATTTGAAAACAAGTATCTGCATTAATGTCTTATTTTTTAACAGTATATATGCTGTCCTGCCAAGCCATGTAGGAGTTACACTGAAACTATTAAAAATATAGTATGATAGAAAAGGTCTGGATTCTTATGACCTCCTACCATCTATATTCATCCCAGGCCTACATATTCATCCTGGACTGATTACCACTCCCCCCCCCCCCCCCCCCCCAAAAAAAAAAAAAAAAAAAAGTACTCATACTTCATAGCTTTGTACCAGGCATTCATCTTAGTTGGACTAGATATACATCTCATTATACACCATACTCCGTTCTCTGGGTGGTAAAGTTTGAATATAAACCCCCCCAAACCATCAGAAATATTTTCCTATTTTTCAAATTGAGACTGGCATCATCAAAGTGTGGACATATTCCTCCAGTGCCAGTAAGATTATGCATGTAAATAGGTCAAAGTTTAGTTATGTGTTAAGAGAACTATTATATTTTAATGGGCTTTGGTTAGTTATTGAATATTTGAAGTAAATCTACTTAGAGAGCTCACAATTTATCCATTAGATACATAAAACATTTTTGAGCTTGAAAAGATGATAAAGTGAGCAAGAAAGCCAGTAGGAATACAACCAGGAAACTGGAACAGAAGTGTTAGATCTTGCAAAAAAAAAAAAAGAAAAGACAGGTTCTTTGGTTTAACAGGACAGCTGATCAGGACCGTAGTAAGTCTTTTTTTATTTCCTTCAAAAGCTCCTACAACTGAAATATGGCTGGGAAACATCGTGTCACCAAAATTGTTGCCTAGCTACAACTTCTTCCTTCATCCAGACAGCGTGATCCAAGTCAAGGGATTGGTTATGTGTACCAAATGTTTACAGGTTGAATTCGTCATGAATCAAGTGGAGGAACAGAAAGAAGGTTGCTTGGTGGTGGCAAAGCTAAGAATCATCCATGACAAAGAGAACTACATTGATGACATGTGTTTTTTGAAGTGTCAATGATCTCCAGGAAAGAAGATGATGCAACTGTACTCAGAGGATAGTTGGATATAGATCACCATCTCCTGCCAAATCCACATCCCATCTCCACCTCCTCTCCAAAGAACCGGTGTAAAACAAAACCAAACGTTGTCAGGTCAGTGACCACCAGGAAAAGAAGGGTTGGCGACTTCTTTCTGAGAGGTACAGAGGTGTCCATCTGCCAACCGGAAAGATACCCTGGAATGTGTACTGTCTGACTGGTGCCAAGATCCAAGATGTTATAGAGACTTTGCAGAGACTCATCAAGCCTATTGACTATTTTCTAATGCTGCTCATCCATGTTGACAGAGATGACACTGTTAGATATATTTCTAAACATACCAAAAGGGACTTCATGGCTCTGGGAGAGAGGATGAAGCAAGAATATAGGTGGGGTGTTCATCAATTCTCCCTGTTGATGGCAAAGGCCTAGGGAAAGAGGCTTGCATCCTGGAGGTGAATGCATGGCTGTGCAGATGGTGTCATAAAAGAGAGCATTGGCTTCCTGGACTATGGGATGATTTTCTAAGGTTTCTAAGCATAAATGGTGTTGATCTATCACAGAAGGAGTGATGTGTCTTCTACAGTATACTAGCTAACCTACTGAAGAGGCCCTTAAATTAGGTTGGTCCTCAAGTGAGTAAAAGCCCTCAAGTGAATAAAACATTGAATATACCTCTACAGGAAATGGGGGGGGGGGGGGGGGGGGAAGGACAGCATCTGGCAAGCTGTGCATACTGATGCTCATATTTTGGGAAATAAGATTCTGGGTCTAGAGGTTGTGATGAAAGAGGCATATTTGGATTTAGTCGTGGTCACAAAGATGAGTTTTATGGCCTATACGATAGAGCTGGAAGAAAACTGCAGGATTTAAGAGTTAAGGAAGAGGTTACTGTAAGTTAATCTAGAAAGAGAGTGTGGAACATCTGTTTGTTTCGGTGTGATTACAGTCTTCCTTCACAGGCAGAAGTTGACAGTGATGTAACTGAAGGTATTCATAATATTTCTTTGAAAAAAATAAGTACTACTGACAGGTGATTTCAGTATGCTAACTGCAGTGGTGCCTAAAAGTAAGGAGGGTTTGAATGTTCTACAAAGAGAACTGTTCAGGCAACTGGTAATCTAACCCATGTGGGAAGGGGCCATACAGGATCTAGTGCTTACAAATGGGAAGAATATTTTTGATCTTATAGTACTTAATCATCTGGAAACTCATGATCACTGGATGGTGTAGTTCAGTATTAGAGCAAAGATGGAGATGGTTCATTCAAAGCAAAGGAAGAAATTCAGAAGAGTCAGCAAGGGTCAGCCGGTCAAATGTTGAAGATGCTGAGCCACATGACATCAATAGTTTGTGTTCCATACGGCATGTCTCCATTTCAGACAGGACCAATGGATCTTATTCACTTTGTCAAATCTGTCAATGGGAAATCTCCAAGATGTAGTATCCAAGAAGTAGGTAGCCATGTATTACATAACCAAGAGAGGGACAGTATCATTCCTCCTGTATTGGGAGACTATAGGAATGTGAAAATGGTCATTAAAAAGCAGTTGCACCCCTTCCCCTCCATTTTTTTAAAACACTGTTCAACAAGAAACTGTCTCAGCTTTGTTCCAGGATAGGGATACAAAGAATACCAGCTTCGAATGCCTTCCTTCTTCATTGGGGGGGGGGGGGGGGGGGGGGATATTCTCTATGCATATCTTCCAATTCCTCTCATAGTGAAGATTATTCTTAAGCTCAGACAAGATCTGGGAAACCATGATTGTCAAAGCCCCCTGTTAGCCAACACAAGCTTGGCTTCTCGTCCTAGTGGCAGATCCACCTTACACAAAGTTTCATCATAATAGAATAGTTCTCCAAACACATCCTAAGGTGGTGTCAGAGTTCCATCTGAACGAGTCAGTTATCCTTTCAACTGTTTTTCCCAGACTCAATGCTCGTCCTGGCGAGAGCGCACTGCATACCTTGGACTTCAAGCAAGCATTGGCCTTTTACTTGGAGCGGACTAGCCCTACAGACAGTACACCCAGGTTTTTGTTTCTTTTGATCCTAACAGGATAGGAGTCCATCATCGGGAAGTGCACCATTTCCAGTTGGCTATCAGATTGCATTACCTTTGCTTATACCCAGGCTGGGCTGACTCTTGAATGTCTTATCAAAGCTCATAACGTCAGAGCTATGGCTGTATTGGTAGCCCACTTGCAGACAGTCTCCAGTGAAGAAATTTGCAAGGCTGCAATGTGGTCTTCAGTTCACACATTCATATCGCACTAATGCCTCAAGCAGAATACCCAACGTGATGGTCGGTTTGGATGGACAGTTGTGAAGAATTTGGGGTCTAGAATCCAACTCCACTTCCTAGGCCCGTTCTGTTCTAGGCTGCACTCTCACACAGTTGTATATAGTTTCAGGTTAATTACTATTTTGCCCTTACAGTTATGATGTCCAGTTGACCTTTGGTGGTTGTTGTCAGGAGCTAGGGATTCCCACATGTGAGAATATGGCCTGCTTGTCCTCGGAAAAAGCGAAGATGGCAAGTATTCTATAAGGACAACAAGCCATTCATTCTCGCATACCCTCCCACCTCCCCTTGGAGTTGTCTCCTTTTTTTGATATACTATAGTATTGTACTGATAGTCCCGCGCTCTCGCGGCAGGTGGGAAGGCACTCGTGTATGCGTGGTGAGGACACTGTACATGCTCAAAAAAGCTATTTTTAGCTGTTTAAGCTCTGTACCAGGCATCATGGATGTCACCCGCATTTGAGAATGAATGGCCTGCTGTTCTTGTAGAATACCTGTTACAGGTAAGTATCTTTGCTCTGTGGCTTTGCAGAGCAGATGTTATCAGATGTTTAAACAGTTCTTTTCTCCTCCTGCCTCCAATAGTTAGAATTTACAGGATACCTGGATGTTACAGCAGCTGCTCTGGATGAATCCGCTCTCCTTTTCCCTGGACTATACAGCGGTGAGAAGGTTCCCCATATCTCCCTACTAAAACAAGCCAGCAAACAGGTTTTGGGTCTGTTACTTGTCCTTGGGTCCTTGAATCCTTGCTCCCTTAGCAAGTGACTTTAGTGCCAACTCCCGGGAGTATAGCAGGCTGATCCTGCATTCAGGATTACTGATCAGGCTGGACAGGAGGGATCTCCCTGTTGGCATGGGTCAAAGGCAGGGAGATAGAACCAGAGAACAATTTGTCAGGTAAAAAGTGATCATGTAACACATAGGGAGGAAGGTTACCACTGCCACCAGACTCTTCCCCAAATTTTCATAAACCTTCCTACCTTTCCTTCAAAGGCTTTTACACTATTCCCCTTACTTCTGTACATCTCTGGAAACTTCTAGTGTGAAAATGCGATTTCCCGACAGGTGCAGGAATAGCAAGTTCACAGGAAGGCCATAACAGCTGCTGGCTCCAAGTTGTCTGTCTGCTGACCGATAGAGGCCTAGAAATGAGTGCTGAAATAAAATGAGGCAGCCTCTTCCTGTCGGCTGTCAGGGCTGCATAGGCCAGCAATAGAAGCACTAACTTTATGAACTGCACAACATGGAGAACTTAAAACAGCACAAACTGCCATTAAAATTCTTATGCTGTTACATCACCAAAACTACTGTGGTGTTCACCTGTTACAACAGTGGTTCTCTTTTGTTCTGTTAAAGGTAGCATATAGCTACGAAGTTCCAAATGTTAGAATTTCATTGTCCTGCCTGTCTTTGGAGAAAACGGCTACCTGTAGCAGATGTTCTCTGGAGACAGCAGGGCATAAATCTTTCCCCACCTCCCCAGCCAGATGTATTTCTCTAAGCTTGGGTCCCACATGACTATAGCATGCAGGAACAGGCGCACATTTAGGTTGAGACTGCTCAAAAGCTTCTAGAAAGGTAGCTGGATAAGGGCTTCCTGCACCAGGCTCTCAGTCTATGATGTTAAATCATATGCAAGGATTTATGTCCTGCTTTCCTGGGAGAAAACCTGCTACAGGTAAGTAACTTTGTTCTTTGGAGGAAAGGCGGGAGAGGAGAGATACAATAAAGACATTTAAATACCTCCTTGATATAAATGGAAGCAGGGGGCATAAGTTGAAGGTGAAGGGATAATCTCTGGAGTAATTTAAAGAAATACTATGTTTAAGGTAAGGAAGGGGTGATAGATGCTTGGAAAGACCCTCAGAGGAGTTGATGGAGACAAGCACTGTTTCTGAATTCAAAAAGATATTGGACAAGCACAGAGGATTTCGGAGGGAGGAAGAAAGATTTTGAGCTTTTAGTTGGTATGGATGGGCTGACTGGATAGGTCATGTGATATTTATCTCCTATCATTTTCTGTATATCTGTATCTTTGGACTAAGTTCTAAACTTGGAATCTGCAAACATTTTGACCTGAGGGCTTGTCATAGTAACAGAAGATGTGAGTGGTAAAATAAGTAAAAAGTATAATTTTAATTTGGTCAGACAAGACAAATAAAAGTATACTATGAAAGGCAATACCAATATCACTGTTAATATATAAGCCGTAGCAGATCCTGCACCATTGACCCAATAAACCAGGTGAATAGGATGTTTTGTCTGTTTGGATGATCCTGCCACTGTCTTTCCCTTTTTTATGTGAAAGCAAATGTGTCTTTGGCTAGCTGGCCTCCGTCATTTCACTTCTTTATATATCAGGTACATTCGAGGCTGAGGTTCATCATGTGCTGAGCCATGCTGAGTTCATCTCTAGTTCAAAGTTGTTTTTCACATAATTCCATGTTTATACATCATACTGGGTTTCCTGAGGATGTCTTACGTAGGCTAGCTTAGTAGTTTTCTTTAGTAAGGCAAGATCTATACCTTTTTTTTTCTCACACAGGGCTACATGTGTGTGTGTGGGGGGGTATCCTTTTTTGGACATGAAATGTGGAGAATATGTCCCTTCTCAAAACATCAAGGGCACGTTTGCTGGACAGTCCCTTCATGACAATACCTATTAATAGCATCATTAAGGAAGCACAGATAAGAATATGGAACCCCCCCCCCCCTTCCCTTCTGTGAATAACAAGAACTTCCGTTCTCATTTTTTTTCACCTCAAATGAAATTCCGACTTTTCTGTGAGAGACTTAAGTTGAAAATCAAAAATGTCAGTTTTATCACCAGTGTGTGTGTGTGTGTGTTTTTAAGAACAGTATTAATTTACAAAATAATCTGGACTATTTTCTCTGAGCTTGTAAAATTTTCATGATAACAATAATGGAATAAAACGCCTGTAGAAACTATTTAATTTCCTTGCAGATCAGATGGTGGAACCCAGAATAAAGCTCCTTTTATTCAGAGACAATACTGGTATACAAGCTGAATGCTGAGCAAATATTAATTAGCACAAGGGATGATCTGTCTTCTGCTCTCTTCCATATTGCTTGTTAAAACATTTGCTGTAATGACTTTCAACAAAACTTAAAGTGATTTGCAATATATTTTTATTTGATATTTTCAAAATTATATTACAAAGCAGTCAAAATATATAAAAACAACATAATAGGTATACATAACACAGCAACAAGAAAATGACAGCTTAATTTTGGTCCATTATCCAACCCCCCCCCCCCCCCCCCCCCCCCCCCCCCCAGGAACCCATCAGACAGATAAACCCTCTGCAATACAGTTCCTTTTCAGGAGCCATAGTGAAATAAGTTTTGAACTCCACCTTAAATCTTTTAAATTCAATTTGTATCTCAGATATTGAAATAAGGTGTTCCGAAGTGCTGGAGTTAAGTAAAAAAAAAAAAAAATCAAACTCCTGGGTACCATCTAACCTGGCTCAGTTGAGAGGTGAAAGTGCAAAAACAATTTTGTGTTGACGACCGCAGAGTCCGCTGGGCTGTGTAAGGAGTAATTCAAAAGATCTGCCAGTTAACATGGAATACCTCTATAAAATATTTTAAAGGCCAATATAAACATTTTAAACTTAATCTGATAACTAACTGGCTTATGACATGATTGTATCTACCGTAGCCTGAGATCAACCTAATTGTTATATTCTGTATTAATTGCAGACAATGCAACACATTAGTAGTAATACCATTATATAGGGCATTGCAATAATCAATATGCCTAATCACTAAAGAAAACACCTAAATATAACTCCCAACTCTCTCCCTGGTAAAAATATACAATAAATCTCAAAACGAACCAGTGTACTTTAGAGAATATGAGGGGATTGACCTCAAAGAATAAAATATTTATAAGTGAAGGCGAGGTTCTCAGAGTTGGTAACTCAACCAAGCGAAGCAGTACTCAAAAGTAAATTCTGCTTCTAAGGGTGGACAAGTTTCTCGATCATTGAACGTCTCCAGAGAACATTTTTTGAATAGGACGTGAGCAAACTAAACCAGTTCTGTCATTTAAATCATCCAACCTATCACATTCTCAGTCAACCTCATGCACACTACTCACCTATCTCTACTTTCCTATGGAACATGGGGGAGAGCCTGAAGCTATCCTTAAATCTTATTTGTTTTAAATGTTATCAAAGCTATTTGTGGATGTTTATATCAAATATCTACCTGCTTGTACACATATACAATAGTCATAACATTTCACAGCTCTATAAAGAATCATCAGATGTAATTTCCAAAATCCCAAAGCATATTACAACAAATGCTATTCTGATACAAAATAAAAAATCAAAATAAAGAATATTAATGAGCAATCAGTAGTAGATAATGGACATACTTTCTTTATAGAGCTGTTTTGGCACATAATTCCAGTGAAGGCTATACGTAGTTGGTACATCATGACATCATTTCCTGCCTTGGGAGCTTAAGAACCCTTTGCTCTTAGTGAGCTGTGCACTGTTAGAACAGGGGTGCTTTTCTTTTCTTTGCAAATTCTTAGAATACAACATTGAGTTCCTTAGGAAGATCCATCAAAACCCTGCAGAGTAGAACTCATTATGACTCTGGCAAAAAAGTTTGGACATTGAGAAACTCTGATACACTGAGATGCTGAGACATTGGAAAGCTGCAACGCTGAGAGATGGAATTCGTTGGGTGTGGTGCACACACCCGGCGAGATTAAGTTAAGTGCACCTTTTTCTATTATATGGTTAAGCAAAGTAACACGATGTAATGTTGATTTTGAATGTTTGGCACCGGCAAAGTGCAAATACTACAATTTGAGGGAGTAAATTGTAAGATTATACCAGTGAATATTTATGGGATTAAATTTGGAGGGTTGTTGCCTGCATAGAGATAAGTTAAGACTTACATTTACATTTATATCTACGTGTGAAATGTTATGAATATCGTATATGTGTACAAGCAGGTAGATATTTGATATAAACATCCACAAATAGCTTTGATAACATTTAAAACAAATAAGATTTAAGAATAGCTTCAGGCTCTCCCCCACATTCCATAGACCAGTAGAGAGTCTAGAGTAGTATATATATTCCTAGAACTGATGATATATGAAAGTAGAGATAGGTGAGTAGTGTGCATGAGGTTGATTGAGAATGTGATAGGATGGACCTTAAAATTTAAATTTTTCCCTTAGGTTATGGGTTGTTCACGATTTAAATGAGAGGACTGGTTTAGTTTGCTCACGTCCTATTCAAAAAATGTTCTCTGGAGATGTTCAATGATCGAGATTGTTCACCCTTAGAAGCAGAATTTACTTTTGAGTACTGCTTAGCTTTGGTGAGTTACCACTCTGAGAACCTCTCCTTCACTTATAAATATTTTATTCTTTGAGGTCAATCCCCTCATATTCTCTAAAGTACTCTGGTTCGTTATGAGATTAATCACTAAAGAAGACATGAGGGTCAAAAGAGCCTTGTGTATTAAAAATGGCTTGATGTCTTTAATATTCCACATCGCAAAAAAAAAAAAAAAAATAGTCCCTTCACTGTTATAGAAACTTGAGTTTTAAAAGTGAGTTGGGAATCAAAAGTAATCCTTAAAAATAAGATGATAGGGTCAGTGAGTGATCTAAATAACAAACAGTAGTGGTGAGTCAGTGATCTGCCTATAACCCACATAGCCCTACATTTTTCTGGATTTAACTTCAATCGATGAGAGTTTAACCATGTAGCCATTTCAGTTAAACAATTGTTAATATTCTCTGTACTCTAGGACTATGCATCTCAAGTGTACTTGGTTGCTTTACTTCTGAGCACTAGATCGCTCCTGTATTTGCAGGGCTGTCAACAGCTGCTAGCTGAATCTTCTTGTCTGTCATATGGCATCGTAGGCCAAATACTTATCTGCAACAGCAAGAAACAGGTTAAAAGTAAGGAAAAAAAATCTTCACAAGCATACAGGTGGAACTGTTGTTGAACAGTAGCAGTAATCTTTTATGAGCAGCACCAAACATCAGTGATTCATCACAAGGAAACACTGGAGTCAGAGCATCACTCTCCCCTTGTAGAAAACCTATGAACACAACTATGATTGCTGCAGTACTTGCAAACAATGTGTTCTTCAAAACAGAAGCACCTACTCTTTCCATATGCAGTAGGTCTCAGCAGTGCTGCTCACTTCCTCCTCATCTGCTGGCAAAGTCACCTTCTCAACAGTAACAACAGAGCACATCTCAGCACCAAATAGTATATTTAATGTCTGTACCACCTGTTAGTAGGACCATCACAAAGTAGGGGATCTGCCTTGGTTGCCAAGCTGGGGTGGAGAGAGAGGGTACACACTACCTTTTTGAGTCAGTTTGTACTCGCCAGTTAAGAGAAGAATTGTGACTCTGAAAGTAGCTTTTGCCTTGGATGACATTTTGTCCAGTGTCTGTCCTACTGGTTAGGATTCTCCATCAGACCTTGTCCAGAAAAAGAGGAATCTTACTGATAAGATGCTTATATTACCTGAATTCCTCAGCATAATTTTGCTGCTGAGCTTTATGACATTTTCAGCATGCTTCAAGGAACCCTTTAGATCTCTAAGAGAATTTCCTCTGGGAGAATAAGTGAATGTTTGTGTTTTTTTTTTTTTTTTTTTTTTTACAAAGGAATGAAATGGGTTATCACAATTAGCAGTTCATTTATTGGTAACAGTATTTTTTTATTGTATTTTATTTGCAGATGGCGTCAATGAAGATGTTCCAGCTTCAGTTCCACACAGGATTTGTTCCTCGTAATGCTACCACTGTGAAATTTGCAAAGTATGTTCATATATCTTTAAATCTTCAGTTCATGAACTTTTTCTTTAATATAATATTTCAACATTAGCTTACTAAGAGACAGCTATTGAAATGCAGTGTCATGAGTGTGTACTGTTTAAGTCAGTCACTACTTGAGTTTTCAGGATATCCACAATAAATATGTATAAGATGCATTTGTATACAACTAAATCTCATCTGTATATAGAAAAGCAGTTGGTCTATCACTGCCTCCTTAGAATAGTGCAGATTGGGAGGATGTTACGTGCCTTCATGAGGTACCCCTATTTTTATCCCCTCTCAGCATGGATGTGGTCAAAAGTAGGGGGTCCCAGCAAATCCAGAGAGTAGCTAGTCCCAGCTATGGCATTCTGTGCCTCTATACTCCCCCGCTGATTCTTGTAGGAAAGGCTGGGACCCCCTGTGGAATACAATGCATACCCTCTCTGGCTGATATCTGATTGTGCTCTAAACTCTCGTATAGGGAAGGAAGAGAAAACGAGAGTCAAAATGGGTCAAAATCTCCTATATATGGGAAGGGAGGAGGAGACAATGGAGCAGTCAGTAAGTTGCTGGCATGCAGTGCTGAAGGGAAGAAGGAAAGAGGAAGAAGCACTGGATTAGCCAAGAGGAAAGCATCTACAGATTTCTGCCAGCTTGAGTGAGAGTCGCTGCTTAACACAATATGGCTCAGGAAGATAAAAGGTTGAGACACTGATAAAGGATGGTGTAGGAAGAGGCGGTGTAGTTCAGGCAAAGAAGAACAGTGATGACAGGGTGGGAGGTTGAGAGAGTAAAAGTGTATGTTAAGAGCAGGATGGGATATTGGGCATGTGTTGTGTGGTGGGAACAGCTTAGTGTTATAGCTGGATCCATTCGAGCACCAGCAACATGCACCTTCATTTATATCAGCTCCCTTTTTCTTCTGGGTTGAGCCCTCTGGTGTGCAGAAGATGCCAGGCCTCGAAGCTCAGAATTCCTAAAGAGGAGGGCATGGATGCTGGACGACAGGCAAAGGAGGAGCTAGGGGAGGTACTGGGCAGAGAGCAAATTGAAGACAAGCAGAGGCAGTCCAAGAACAAGGCAGGCAAATATGTTCATTTGCAATAAGACTAGCCAAAGTTAAACAACAGTGGCCAACAGTGCACAAGGCACTCTGAGCTCCATGAAAGGCCTGTATGAGGATAGAGAAGATTGGGAGTTCAGTGTGTGTAGTGTGGAAGCCTTCTAAAAGAACCAGTTAAGGTATCTATGAAGGGACCAGTCGGTTGGTATCCTTATAAGGCAGAGACAGTCAGCAATATAAAGGCAGGAAGAGGCATAAGCTCACCTTCTGTTTAGGTTCTGGGTCCTGTGAAGCAAATAGGTAACATGTAGAATGTTGAGAGAGTGAAGACTGAAGAGTGATGAGAGAATGAGTGATGGATAGAGAGTGAGTGTACTGAACTTGTTTGTGCTGGGATTCTAGGCTCATGTAGTCTAAGAAAAAATGGGAGGTAAATGTTTAGGACCGAGATAATGTATCGGTCCATAAGGTGATGACTTATTTGTATCTTTGGAGCCAAGGGGAGTCAACAGGCTTCTCCAGTGAATTTCACTGAGTGTTAGCTAGCTCATATATTCATTGTGGATATCCTGAAAATCTGACCTGCATGAGAGTTCTTAAAGATAGAGTGGGCAGTGATGAGGATTATACTTTATGCCTTTTAATAGATGAAGGAATTTCTTACTTTGGAATATGTTTACAAAGGGATTACTATGTATGGAATTAAAAATAAAATTTTACTCTGCTTCTAGTTTATTAACAAATTCCAGTAGACATCAGCTGTGGGGTGCAGGCTGTTTGATATTTCCTTTGATTGGTAGTAGAAATATCTAATGTCAGTAATAATCATAAACCAAGGCAAAAACTCCCAATAGAGAAATACAGGGTTCTCTGAAAACATTCCTTATATGAATTATCAATACACCATTATGGTAAGTGAATAGAGGGACCCTTGGAATAGCTTTATCCATGTGTTTTGTATTTACACTTGTGCACAGTTATATAATTATGTAAAAAGCAGGTGCTATGTTTCTGTCCACCTACTTTTTATCTATATAGAAACCTGAGTATTTTTATAACAGCCTGTTTAAGTATGTAAAATGCTCTACATGCCAAGTCTTTTATAAAGTTTTCCCAAAACTATGTAACTTTAAAAAAAAGTTACTTTTACCTTCCTATATTTGACTTGACAGATTTTGACCCTTTTAAAAGATTTTTAAAAAATTTATATTAGCATTTCAAAATGTATTTCATGCAGCACTTGACAGGAAATAATTAGGGATGGGCAGTCAGAAAATTTTCATCTCTTCCTCGGGTTTTTTTCTGGTCTAGAACAAATTTAATCAAGAATATGCACTTTTTGCAGAAGAGGGTGCACTCTTCATAGAGTGTGCATTCTTTTTCTGATAATGTGCACTTAGTGCTCCCTTTTGGAGAAGAGTGTATCCTCTTTGTGCATAATGCATATTCTTTGTAAGGCGTGCACACTACTATCAGCAAACAGATAGCCCATCCCTAGAAATAAGTTTTTGTGTACATGAAAATTAAATAAAAATATCAACAGACACTTTCTGATTCTGTAGAGTGCACTGTGACAATTAAGTATAAGGTATGCATCACTGCCATTATTTCTTAGGAGAGGAAGGGAAAGGGCATGGAATTTGATATACTGCTTTTCTGTGGCTACAAGCAAAAGCGGTTTACATATTATGTACAGATACTTAACCCTCCACTGCCCCAGGTACAAAATGACTTGCCCAGAGTCATAAGGCACTGCAGTGGGATTCAAAATTGGTTCCCCCAGTTCTCAGGCCACTGCAGTAGCCATTAGTTATTTTTATTTACAATTTAAAAGGTAAGTACATAAGTATTGCCATACTGGGACAGACCAAAGGTCCATCAAGCCCAGCATCCTGTTTCCAACAGTTGCCAATCCAGGTCACAAATACCTAGCAAGATCTCAAAAAAGTACAAAATATTTTATACTGCTTATCCCAGAAATAGTGGATTTTCCCCAAATCCAATTTAATAATGGTCTATGGACTTTTCCTTTAGGAAGCCATCCAAACCTTTTTAAAACTGTGATAAGCTAACCGCCTTTACCACATTCTCTGGCAACGAATTCCAGAGTTTAATTACACATTAAGTGAAGAAACATTTTCTCCGATTAGTTTTAAATTTACTACATTGTAGTATTGTTTTGCACGGTTCTGGTTGTTGTATCAGGGTATTGTTTTAGAACAAGGGGGGGAGGGGAGATTATGTTAAATAACAGTTGATGGAGTACGGTATTTTTAGTTATAGACCAGTCTTTGTTCTTTTGACTAGAAGGACTGTACATGAAGATTTTGAAATGTTATATGTATTGTACCATCAATAAAAAATTGTTAAACGTAAATTTACTACATTGTAGCTTCATCGCATGCCCCCTAGTCCTAGTATTTTTAGAAAGCGTAAACAGACGCTTCACATCTACCAGTTTAACTCCGCTCATTATTTTATAGACCTCTATCATATCTCCCCGCAGCCGCCTTTTCTCCAAGCTGAAGAGCCCTAGCCACTTCAGCCTTTCCTCATAGGGAAGTCGTCCCATCCCCTTTATCATTTTTGTTGCCCTTCTCTGCACCTTTTTTAATTCCACTATATCTTTTTTGAGATGCGGCGACCAGAATTGAACACAATATTCGAGATGCGGTCGCACCATGGTGCGATACAAAGGCATTATAACGTCCTTGGTTTTGTTTTCCATTCCTTTCCTAATAATACCTAACATTCTATTTGTTTTCTTAGCCACAGCACCACACTGAGCAGAGGGTTTCAACATATCATCGACAACACCTAGATCACTTTCTTGGTCCGTGGCTCCTAACGTGGAACCTTGCATGATGTAGCTATAATTTGGGTTCCTCTCAGTGCCTCATGCAGTATACCAGTTTCACTTGCAATTGTGAAACTGGCTTGTACATGAGATTCATTTGGGATTTTGAAAAATAGAAACATGTCAGGTAAACCATACAGCCATTTCTCCAAGGAAGTCACCATACAAAAAAATATTCTGATTCTGTCATCTGAGCAATAGCAATTCAAATTTCTCTGTTACCAGGCACATTCTGAAATAATGCAAAAACCTTTAAAAAAAAAATCCAAACTCAGCATACATGTTGCAAATCTTCCATACTATATAGTAAACGCAATATTAGAGAACAGAAAAGAATAATAATCACACCAATTCACTTCTCTGCACAAATATGTCACTAGCAAATTTAAACTACTTAACTCTTAAGAACATTGCATAGAGAAGGACATTAAAAAGTTAAATGGGAGGAAAAAGCACAGAACCCCAATCATAGGATTTAATGGGTGGTGACCTCAGAGTCATTAAAGAGCCTCCCAGAACAAACTGTTCAGGCTGTATGCAATGCATCTTATTACTAGTAACCTTAAAAGTGATTTCTTTATTCAGCATGTTCCAACTGTAAAAATCCCACCAGCTGGTTTCACCACAAGGCTGCTTCAGGATGTAAAAGGATCAAAACATAGTAGACTTCATGCCCTGCTAAATTTCAGGGAACCGAGTGACCCTAAAAAAACATCATAAAAACACAATGAGAGATGAGAAGACAACATCAAGACCCAAAATGGGAAGGGGAATGTGAAATAGCAGAACAATATTAATCCAAATACTAACGTTTTACAGATCATGTGGTGGGGATGCTGCGTGTGTACTTAAAGCTATACTAGCTTGTTTAAGCTCCACACTGGGCGACGTGAATGATGTCACCCACATGTGAGAATGAATGGCCTGCTGTCCTCAGAGAATACTTGCTTATAGATAAGTATCTTCGCTATATAGCGTTACAGTGAGTAAATGAGAATTTTCAAAGCAGGGGGTTCCAGGAGTGGTTTAAGGGTTCTGATTTTACAGTGAGAAAGAAAACATTTCTAAACCATCCTGGAGATATGGGGATTAAAAGATAAAGTATTATCATTAAGAATCCCTAATGAAAGAGTGTTCTCCCTGATAGGTATATTGGTCTGATTAAACTGAACTTGTAGTGGAGCAGTAGAGCGTGATTGAGAAAACCAGAGACCCTCAGTCTTCTCAGTGTTAAGAAATAGTTTGTGGTCAAGAATCCATGAAGAAATAGGAGAGCTTAGAATTCAAAGTAGACAGAAAAGTACTATCCCATTGATCATGGACCACCAACAATTGTATGTCATCGGCATAAAGATAGACTCGAAGATCAAAAAAATTGTATAAGGATGGCAAAAGAGCAATGAATATATTAAAATAGGAGAAGGCACAGAACCCTTAGATGTACCACAGCAGAGTGGAAGTGGGCTACAGTGAGATGTATCTAGAACAATTACAAATGGACACTGAGAAAAATAAGAGTGGAACCAGTTTGTTGCAAGACCCTCGAATACATGTTTCCTTTAGGAAGTAAGAAGACGATTATGATTCACCAAGTCAAAAGCAGAGGTGAGACCAAGCTGACCAGCTTCAAGATGGCAACTAATATCATTGAGCATTGAAATGAGCAGATTCTGTGCTGTAGCCTTCAGAAAAACTTGATTGAAATGAATGAAAGGAGTTATTAGAGCTTCCAGAAATTGAGTACTTGTGAAAGGACTGCTTTTTCACATAATTTCGAGATAAGGAAGATTTGCAATAGGGTGATAATTAGAACAAAGTGTGGCGTCTAAGCCAGGTTCTTTTTTTTTGTTTGTTTTGGTTAAAGGACAAAGAGCATATTGTTTCCAATGAGAGGGAACTGAACCTAGCATCAAACTCATATTTATGATCTGTAATAGTATTGGAGACAACATAGGAATGTGGTGTTTCACCAAATGAGCTGGAACACTATCAAAAAGAGAACCGGAAGGATGAACTGAGGAAAACAATTTTTGAAACCCTTTGGAGGATAAGGGAGAAAATGAGGAAAATACGCTGCTCCCAACAGGAGAAGTGGGTGGGGGGGTGGAGAAAGGGGATAGTGACGGGAAATCATGGGGAGTGTTAGTAAGGTAGGGGTCTTGTAGAGAGACCAACTTATTTGAAAGAAAGTGAGTACTCATCTGGAGAGAGGGAATAAGTAAAAGGTGGTCTGGAAGAACACAGTTTTTCAACTTCCTGCAAAAGCTGTTCTTGTGTAATTGCCATTATTCAAGATTCTTTTGGAGATAAGATAGCTTAGCAGCTACTAATTTTTTCTTATATTCTTCTTGTATTTGTCGATAGTGTTGTAATGATTGACGAGAACCATATTTTCTCCAAGCTCTTCCTGCTTTCCATACAGATCTTTTATAAGTCTTGAGGTCAGATGAGAATCGTGGCTGGTGTGGAAGTGAGCGCTGATATATTGGGTGCAGAGGAGCAAGGTCATCTAACATTTGTTCTAGACAGTGCAAAAAAAAACCTTTTCTTTGAGAGGAAGCTTAGATGATTGCAACATAAGGGAAAAGCACTTCTGAGAGAAGAGCTCTTTAAAGTTTTATAATTGCGAGAAAGCTGTGAGTTAACAAAGGGAAGATTCACAGAGGAAGCTGCTGTAAAACAGTGAAGCAAAAGTAGGAAATGGTCAGACCATTGTTCTACAAGGGGTGGGTCAATCAAAGGAGGAAAAGGGAAGTTTCTAGTGAAAAAAAAAAAAGCATCTAAGCAGTGCTGTTATGCAGCACTGTTCACAAACGTGTAAGTTGCCATCCCTGCTCAACAGAGCTTACATCTATTCAAGAAAGGCAACAGGACAAATAAGAGATTAGGGAGTTTAATTATGGGACTGATTTAAAAAAAAAAAAAAACCTCAGTATTATGGTTTCATGGTATCATGCCTAGCTACATTTTTATTCCATCTCTAAGGCCCGTCCTTGATAATTTCATGCATCTCAGAGGCCTGGGCCGCTCCTCCCCCCCCCCCCCCCCCCCCCCCCCCCCCCGTCTTAGCGGTCCTTATCAATTTGCACACGTCTCTTTAAACTAACAGAGTTCCTTTGTTAGTAATTCCGAAAGCTATAATATGATGATCTCTGTTAGAAAGGGCCTACACAAATATAGTTAGGGCCTAAACTATATATTTTATCTTTGCAATTATGTTAAGTGAAAAAGCAATATATTTACACATTTCTCACAAGTTCAAATCAGTAGGCCACTCCAGAACTTTAATTTTGTTTCTTCTCAGCCTTTTAGAAGTAGACTTGCCTTTGTGTTTTGAATCATTGACTTGCTGCATAACCCAATTGAGCTCAAGGGCAGATAAGACATTCTTAAAAATTTTCTGGCACATGGTTCTTTCATTAAAGACAGGTTTTCCAGGTTCTGATGCAGCAGAGCATTCCCACACTATCACTACTATGTTTGGCTTATAAGTATGATGATCTTACTGTAGAATGCTGATTTGCTTTATGCTTGATGTAATGGGACTTGTGTTGTCCAAAAAGTTCTACTTTTGACTTGTCTATCCGTATAGCTATCTGAAAAGGCTTGGGGATCATAGGCTTCAGTTCTGTGAGTGCAGTGAGTCTTGGAGCAGAAATTTCCATGCTGTAACACAGTAAAGGAAGGTAGGAAAGAAGTGTTTCTGTATGCCAATTACTGCGCCCACCTCCCCCATAGCCTATTAGCTGGAATATCGGACCATTGGTCTACAGGAGGAAGAATACTGTTTTGCAGCCTGTTGGCTGGCTGTGTCTGACTAATGGGCTTCAGGGGGAGGAGGGAGCTGCAGTCATCGAGGTTTAATAAACAGGAGTGGAAGTGAGCCTATCTAGTCCATTCTAAGCAAGGAAGCCAATTAGGACAATCTAAGTTTCCCCTTCCCAGTGCAGCCGCCATCCCCGTTCACTCAAAACAAAGCAAGCAAACCTATGAGCTGCTTCATCCACACTGTTGTGTTTTTTATTGTTGGTCCATCTGTAACAAGTCTAAAGCTGCTTCAGTTGGATAGGCAGTACCTTAAAAGGTGGAGGACAAAAGTTTTGGTTTGTTTGTTTTTTACTTATTGGACAGCTTTTTAATTTATTTGAAAGCTTCCCATTTGTAGATATAAATATCATGAAATCACTAAAACAGCTTTAAAAATTATTAAAGCTGGTAGAAATAGCAATTTTAAACTCTGTATTTTGTGCTCATTTTTCTACACTAAAAACTAAATAAATACACTGTGTACAATACAGATGGCCAAATTTCAGTGAGGCTATCCTGTTTCCTGATGGGTTCATTTTAAATGTTGTAATCTGCCTTGGAAAGCCTGTTGTTATAAAGATGATAGAATATATTGAAATTAAATGAAAGTAGAATTAAACTCACCTTTCATTGGGGCACATGGAATCACAACAAAGGGGGGTGGAAGCCAATCCAAGTCCAAATGACCAGCACAACCAAATAACGCTCTTACCCTTTGGTTGTGCTGCTCATTTGGACTTGGTTCGTCTTCCACCCCTTTGTCTAATGCTTGCTTCTCTTTTGTGGTCAGTGTGGACCCCACCCTTTCCCCTTTTATTCTGTTGTTTGAGCATGTTTCAGAGACAAGTGGTTTGTAAGTCAAAATAATAAAAAATATTTTCTGTCAAACAGATCTTTCATTTGTTGAAACATAACTAAATGGGCTACAAGCCCCTAATGCAGTCCATTGGTTTTCTTATATTTTGTTCTTGTGATGGCTTATACTGTGCCCAAACAGGAAATACAGTGAGACAGAATAATAGAATTCAGTAACATCCAAAACTTATTTTTTATGTTTTAATCATCTTGATTAAAAGCAAAACATAAGCGTCATACAGAACAAGAAAAAAACAGTAAACCATCCAACATGGCAAAATAAAATCTTTTACAGAGAACATACCCCAAGAGCCCATATTCCCCTCCCTCCCTATAAGCCCACCTGACTGTTTCCACCAGCCAAAATAACAGCAGAAGTACAGATCAGTGGGACTCAAAGCATTTCATAACAAGCACTGCCTCCACTATATGCAAATCTCTCTCATGAATATTCATTGTCAATATCCTGACTGCCTTGGGTAACTCCAGGACCAGGTTATCCTAGCTACCATAAGAGGCAGACATGGTTGTATAATTAACATTATAATTTTATTTGTATTTGTGTAATAACAGAGAAAATGATATTAAAAATTATATTACAAAGCATGAAGTTGGCTTGGTTAACTTCTACTGTATATCAACCAGTAGTAAATAATAGTAATAAACAATATTAAGTGCATTTTTATAATATATCACTGCATTCTTCAAAACAGAAGGAGCAAGTTCCCACAAACCATTTTTCTCTTTTGATCTAGTCATAGGGAAAAAAAAGCTTTCAAATACACCCTGGTTTCAACCTATTACATGTTAAATGTGTGATATGAATGTCTTAAATAAATAGATAGAAACTTTGAATGTTGAGCACCTGATTCTCATAATATGATGTCTGTTTTAGTGGCCCATTACTAAGAGAAAAAAAATCTCTACACAAATATAACATGTGCTAGGGTGGCCCTGTAACCAGCCTCTCCAACTGACCACTGATTAAGATTTATAACAAATTACTACTCTACCTATGAAAAGTTATTCTTTTATTATACTTCCTCTGTGTACATCCGTTTGCTGCACAACCTGGCATGTTTAAAAATATAAGTGAGATTAATTTAAAATGCTACCAACAATAAAGAACAACCAGGTGGATACAGCAGCTCATAGGTTTGCTTGCTTTGTTTTGAGTGAACGGGGATGAGAGCTGCGCTGGGAAGGGGAAAGTTAGATTGACCTAATTGGTTTCAGTGTTCTGACACCACTTCATCTTCTATTAAACCTCCTTGTCTGCAGTAACCAAGGATAGAGGCACTCCCTGCTTCCAGCTGATAGTGGGGAAGGGAAGAGCAATAGATAGACACTGAAATAAGACAGAACATGACAATTTCACATGTGTTGCCACAATATGTTTAGAATTGTGGAAATCCTGAAAACCCAACTAGGTGAGTGCTGAGGTTGGACACCTCTGCTCTAAAGGGAAGAGAGGCTGAGTGGTGGGGATAGCAAGTGGGAGTGTAGATGTGTGAGTGGAGAAGAAACAGGTTGTGAGGGTGAGAGGAACTCAGCTTGATGGGAGAAGGAGACCTGATTTGGAGGAGAGGAAGAAGAACAGGCAGAGGGAATACAAACGGCAGAGATGCTGAAAGAGATGGAATGCATCATTGTGGGTTTAGGAAAAGAGGAACTTAGAGAAAGGTAAGAGGAAAGAGGTCATGATGGAGGAAAGACTTGAAGGTGGCAAGGGAAAGAAGTGGCATGACACTAGAAAGAAGTGAGGTGAGAATAGAAAGACTGGTTATGTAGAATCAAACATATGGAGTAAAGAGAAATGAAAGAAATAAGAAAACAAGAAAAGAATTAATAAAACACAAAGATCATGAAGGCAGAGAGGAAGCATAAGAGAAGACCAAGAATAAGCAGAGACAGAGAATATAAGGCAAACTATAGACACAAAAATGAAGATGTCTGTGCTAGCTGGACTGGATCAAGGGTGGGGAATACCTGGTATTCTCCTCCAGCCCTAGGGTCACCAGAATAAATAAACTTGGAGAATAGACTGCTGAAGGGAAATTTGACAGAGGTCTATAAAATGCTGAGTGAAGTGGAACAGGTGGGTGTGAATTGCTTGTTTACCCTGTCCAAAAATATAAGGACTAGGAGGCATGCAGTGAAGCTACTAAGTAGTAAATTTAAATATTTTGTCAATCAACATATAATTAAACTCTGGAATTTGTTGCCAGAGAATGTGGTAAAAGCAGTTAGCTTAGAAGGGTTTAACAAAGATTTGGATGAGTTCCTAAAAGAAAAGCCCATAAATCATTATTAAGGTGAACTTGGGGGAAATCTGCTGCTTTTATACTGTGTTAAATCAGAGTTAAATAGTCCAAACAGCAGTATTTTTCAACTCAGCGGGGACAACCAAACACAATTTTAACAATCCAATTCTTAAAGATGTCTTCAAAAGAAATCTGCAGAATCAGAGAACTGTATGGTCCCACGAGAATGCACAGGCAACAGGAAAAAGTGGATGATGGACCACAGGTTACAGAGATAAGAGAGACAATCTTAAGTTGAGAAAATATTTATTGGTAAAAGACTTGACACAAGGCCTGCTTTAGGAGTCTTAATGTGAAAAAATGGGTGAACTAAGATGCCATTGCAGCAGAGGAGATCCTTAGATAAAGACTTTCCACCCTGACGCAGCGTGGCGAAACATGGCCCATGGCACAAGTTATAGCTTTCTAAGATAAGTTTTATGAATACATTTATCGAAATAATTTAAAATATGTTTTTTGTGATAAACTCATAAATGGTGAAAAATTATAAAGAAATCATGGTATATAGAAGCCAATGGTGACATTGGCAAGCCACAGGGCTATGTGCTTGTGTGAAAAGAGTTGCTGCCGAAGCTTCTATATGACTTAAGAGCTTCCCCATATTTCTTTATGAAAGTTTGTGAAAATATCTTAAGTGTTGGGTTGTTAAAATTGTGTATACTATGATATACAGCATGAAAGTATATTTTACACTTTTGGGATCCTGCCAGGTATTTGTGACCTGGATTGGCCATTGTTGGGAAAAAAAATACTGGGTTTGAGGGACCTCCAGTGTTTCCCAGTAGGGCAGTATTTTTCAGTGTGAGGCCCAGGGGCCAATGAAAGCCCCTGGAGACCGTTGGGGTGGTCCCCATAATCTTTACTGGGGGGGGGGGGGGGGGTTCTGTCACTATCTGCCTTTCTAACCAAACTCATGACAGACTGAGAAGTGAATGGGGGAAGAGCCGCATGCTTGAAGGACAAGGCATTTCTCAGTAGACATAGAAAATGCATTTGGAAATGCTCTGCTCCTTGAGGATATCCCCAATGAAAAGTTTGAAGGTGACGTGGAGGGGATGGATATCATTGACCTACATTAGTCAACATTTTCACAGGAGGATGTTTGAAGGCTCTCCTTCAGCTCATTCAGATCTAAAGTGGTCCTGACTTTAAAATTAATGAAGACTACTGCAGCAGGTCAATGCTTATTCTCTTATTATTATGAAGGGATATGGGATAGCACAGGGAGTTTTAGCTGTATGTGATGCCATGGTCTGAAAAAGTTTGTAAAAGAGAACCTATAGTCGGGTCTCAAACTGAAAGAGAAATAGAGATGAACTCATGGTCCTTTTTCACAAAAACTAAAACAATCATCCTCCCCGAGCGTAAGTAGTATGTATAGGCCAGGCTGGGCTGGAAGGGATATGAATGTGGTATTGATGGGTTGTGGGTGGAATGGAAAAGGGAGAATGTATGCTGAGTTTGAGCACCCCCAATCATTTTGAAAAGTTGGCTCCTATGTTGGGAAGACTCCAGATGTGTGTTTTCAAATGTGAGATAAGCTCTTAGATAGCAGCAGTTTGTCTTGCTACTCTCCCAAGAATCCCATTTCTTGTTCTTATAATGGAGTTATAATTGCTGACTTTAGCTGAGGCTAGAGAGGCCTGCAGTTCTTTGTGTGTTCCTCTGGGATGTTTTGTGACTTCCTGGATGAGTTGTCATTGATTCCGTGGAATATTTTTTTCTGGCTGGCCTCTCCTGGGAAGATTACCACTGTTCCACGTATTCTCCATTTGGAGATAATGGCTCTCACTGTACTTTGGTGGAGTCCCAGAGCTTTGGAAATTTGTAACTCTTTCCAGACTGATATATTCCAACAACTTTTTTTCTCATCTCTTCTGGAATTTCCTTTGATCATGGCATTGTGTTTTTGTAGAAACTTTGTGATGATGACTTCACTCTCATGATAAGGTTGAGTATTTACTGAGGTATAGGTTCAACAGGGCTGGCTGCAATCCACTCTCAATCCCATTTGGTCAGTTGGCTGATTGAATAACTAAGGGTGCAGTTACTTTTTCACATGGATGATATGAGTTTTGAGATAATTAAGTCATTTAAAAATTGTTGTGTTTACTCAGGTTCCCTTTGTCTTATGTTACACTAGTAAAAAAGGCCCGTTTCTGAGACCAATGAAACAGGCGCTAGCATGGTTTTCATCGTGAGAGTGTGTGTGTGAGAGAGACTGAGTGAATGTGCGAGTGTGTGTAACAGAGTGAGGCTGTGTGTGTGAGAATGAGTGTGTGTGTAAGAATGTGAGTGTGCGTTTGATATATGTAGACTTCGTGTGTGAGTGATTGAGGGAGAGAGTGTGTGTGTTTGAAAGAGTGTGTGTGTTTTAAGCAGGTGGTGCATTCCCCTCCCCCTACCGTGCCGCTGTTCTTTCCCCTCCTCTCACCGCCCCAGTCACCCTCCAAGTTCCAGGCCACCCTCCCCCCCTCCTCAGAGTGAGTGTATGTGTTTGAAAGAGAGTGTGTGTGTGTGTGTGTGTATGTGTGAGTGTTTTAAGCAGGTGGCGCATTCCCCTTCCCGTTCTGTGCTCCTTTTCTTCCCCCTGTGTTCACCGTCGACATTCCAGTCTGCTGTCCCTCCCCCAAGCCCCCCTCTTCATCCCAAGCCCTCCTCCCTCTTTTCTGTGCTGCCTCCCTGGCAGTGCATGCAGCATTCATGCATTGATTTGTTTGCTGTGCTGCTGCTCCTCTCTCCTCTTTCTGTCTCCGTAGGAGCGCAGGTACCAGGAAGTTGTTTTGAAGTCGTGTTCCTGTGCTCCAGAGCCAGTGAGAGATGAGTGGCTGCAGCGCAGACAGCCAATGGCTGAAGGCTGTCTGTGGTTTTTTTTTTTTTTTTGTTAAGATTAGCGGCGATCTTTGAGGGGGGAGGGTGGATATGTGAAACGGCAACCTCGGGGGAGGGTGGGCTTGAGAGAGGAAGCTGCGAACTCGGAGGGGGGGAGTTGTGTTTGAAAGAGGCGACCTTTGGGGGAGGGAATGGGGGAAGCAGCGACCTCGCTCGCGGGTGTTTGGAGAGTGGAAGACTCAAACTGAATAGGCGACCTTGGGGGGGGGGGGTGGCGAGGGGGAGGTGCGTACTTGTTTTGAAGCCTCCAAAAGTCCTTAGCAACGTGTGTGTTCGACGTGTGCTCATCCCTCGCGTCCAACTTGATGACGTTGAGGGCGGAGCGATGCGATTGGTTGAGTGTCATTGCTCCGCCCTCGACGTCATCACGTTTGACGCGTGGGCGGGGCAGACACAAAGCGATCTCACCCCCTTCACTTTTAGAATGTTGGGTAAGTGAGGCTTCATTCGAACGTTGGAGGTGCGTTTTATATAGAGAGATTTTGTTTAAAGATAAGAAACCATTCAGTGTGACACACATGCAGTAGTCTTTGAGTGTTTAGATTACATTGGATATGCAATAATAGGAAAATTAGGAATGTGTGTTGGGGGGGGCTTCACATCATTATGGCTTTGTCTCTTCAGTTCTTTGGGCAGATCTGTATTCAGCATATTTAGAATTCTGCTTCATATTCACTTAATACAAAAGAAACAGCTTGACTCTTCATCCAGAACTATTACAATCAGCTCAACTTAACTGTGGCTGAACACAGGAAAGGTCTAATTCATGGGCCTTGATAGGCAGTTCTTGAAAACAGAGTTACTTTTGAAATTTCTGTGGCAAAGGGTGAGAAGACCTATTCTGTCAACTATTTTTATAGTCTTCATTACTTTTTATATATTTCTGTAGTTTCATATTAAGGAGGTAATGTTATACAGCCTTTTCCATTTGTAAGATCTGTTTTGCACACGACAAAGAGCTTTTATAAATTGCACAACCATATACAGGCACAGAAAGTGTGCACCCACTCTTTTTTTTTTTTAATCTTTCAATTTTTATTAATCTAAGTTTGTGTATAACACCAGCACGCCATACTTTGCTTACATGATTATGTCATATTATACAAAACATTTCAAACCCAGGTAAAAGAAATTATGAACATCTCCCCCAAAATGACTTATCAAAGTCCGCTTAATACAATTCAAGGTAGAAAGTGAGTGGAAGATTCTCCATGATAACCTGCTTCCCCCTTCTCAGCCCAACCTCTCACCATTCACCCCTTCCAGAATATTTCTAGTTCCTGCAGTGGTTTATCCTGTAAAAGTCTGCTGTCAGTTTTTCCATCAAACACCCCTTCTTTCCACCCACTATTTCACTGAGGGAGCCCCTTTCCTTTTCATGTTTTGCTAATACAACATTTATGCAAATAGGTCAGGGTTTCCCAGACTGGGGGTCTTGACCCCATACAGGGTCACAAAACATGAATTTGGGCTCACAACCTGGGTGTTCCAGGAACAAAAAACCTTATCAACCTGCACTTCCTGTTGAGTCACTGCTGTAATTTGGTCTGCATAGGCTCTATGAAAGATGGAGGGTGTCAGCAGCAGGAGATGACAACAGCATTGGCTGTAATGCTGTAGGAAGGGCCAGGAGCAGCAGCATGGTTGGAAAATTAGGCCTATAGGGTTTGTGTTGGAGTTGTAGTCACAGAAAGTTGTATAAACATTGGTGTGGCATTCCTGGGGATGTAGTTTGATAGAATGGAAGCAGCATTGTGACACATATATGTATTTTTTAAATAAAATATGTACATGCCTAAAGTATGTGCATAAATTTAAATCTTCAAAGTAGTTGTAAATTTGTACATTTTGCATTTGTGCACTATTGGAGCTGGATCTAAAGGCCTGTTTAAGTCAGGCCTTTATACAATTGCCTTTATAAATTACCAGAATTTAGGCTCCAATAAAGTGGTCTAGCAAATAGTCAACTGGACATATTATCAAACTCCACCAGATGAATAAATTCTTAATGAGAACTATACTGTTTTCCTCAGTAGTGTAATTCAACTGAACTTTGCTGTATACAGTGAGATTTACAACACCAATCTTTTCATCAGCAAACCAGTGTGAATTTACTAAACTCTTCAACAACATACAAATTTTCAAAAATAACTTTTATAATTATTTATTTTATTTTACTTATCTTTTAAGATCATCTGAAAAAGATGCTGGTTATCAGAAATGCATGTTTCACTTTTAAAAGCTTTACCAAGGACTATCCCCCTTATGCATAACGTTGTTAAAAAGAGTTTAGTAAATTCACACTGGTTTACCTATGAAGAGGTTGGTGCTGTATACAGTAAAGTTCAGTTGTTACACCACAGAGGCAAACAATATAGTTCTCATTAAGGATTCATTAATCTGGTGCCTTTTATAAATTAAGCACTTTTTGGACTTCACATGGATATCTTATTATAAAATTGCTCTAAAAGTGTAGAGTGTATTATGTAGGTCAGTGAAACAAACTCCTGCTGTAACGCATTTTGAATTGTATGTCTTAGACAACAGAATATGAAAAATATTCTAAGGTTTTCAGACTTTTGTAAGTCAATGTAGGTAAATGGTTCTATGAAAGGGCCTGAAAGCTAGAACTGTAGTGAGTACGATGCAAGGATAAATTTTGATTGGAAGATCATTCTAGCAGCTGCACACTTGGGAATAAGGGATGAAAGGAGTACTTGTGCCAGAAAGGGAGTTTCAGGGTTCTGCTGAGTACCAGTGGGTGGGCTTAGTTTTAGTCATTAATCTATTTATTTTAATTGAAAAATTGCTTCTTTTTTCTCTGCCTTTGGCAGCTAAAAGTAACTAGTTCTTTTTATAAGAAATTAGAAATATGATAACCTGCTGTTTTGAATTATACTTTTTAATTCTAATAAACTGTTTTTAGATATGATTTGGATGCCTGTGATATTGGAGAAAAGTATCCTGACTTATTTCAAGTGAATCTGGAGGTGGAAGTGGAACCACGAGACAAACTCAGTCATGAAAGTCCACCGTGGGAAAATGTGAATTTGAAAGGATTGAACCCCAAGATCCTTTTCTCCAACCGGGAGGAACAGCAAGAAATTTTATCTAAATTTGGTAAAAGAAATAATGGAACATTTCACATCTGGTGTTTTCAGATGCTTACTTTGTGGCAGTATTGGCTCATAGTTGATCCTATTGCTTAATACAAAAGAAATAGAAAGTCAGTGTTTTATAGACAAAAAAAGAGGCTAGAATTATTTTGCATTCATTGTTTTCCCCCTTGTAGATAGAAACATATCTCTTTCTGTATTAGTAAGAAAATTTTTCAAAAGTCTGCAGATAGGTGCAAAGTTTGGCAATTTCACACACAGCTTTTGCACCATTTATTAAGGAGAATGTATGAGCCTACCTTATCTTTGAAAACTGCCCAAGGGAATGATACCCGCAGATATTTACTTCTGCTGTTCTCTAATAACAAGCAGCTTCAGTGATGTCACACAGACAGGTAACCTCCAGCAGCACCAATCAAAATAACTTCCCAAATTAACAGCTTTGAAAACTTGCCAAGCAACTAGACAAAACACGTCTGTTGCCATTGTTTGTTTTACTCCTTCAGGTGCTTTTCTGTTCCCTTTGACTTTCCCAATAGACTATTGTCTTGCCCCGCCAGATATTTCCTCTGTATAACAGATAGTTCACAAAGCAATAGGAGAGTGTTTGCCTACAAGATGAACCCTACCACTCCAAGCTCATATCAACCATGAGAACTGCATTCCCCTTTTCAGTAACATCACAGGCTATACTCTCTGTTGATGAGCAGTTAGACTGGTAATGCTGTCCAGATAGAAGACTCTAGAGTCTATGGTTCTACATAGATCTATTCGATGATATGCTCTTCAGTAAGTCACAGACTATACCATTTGAAAGATATAAAATATATCAGAAAGATATTAACAGGATGGAGTCGGTCCAGAGGGCGGCTACAAAATTTGTTAGTGGTCTCTGTCATAAGTCATATAGGGACAGGCTTATGAACCTCAACATGTATACGCTGGAAGAGAGGTGGGAGAGAGGAGATATGATAGAGATGTTTAAATACCTCAGTAGTGTTAACATACAGGAGGTGAGCCATTTTCAAATGAAGGAAACCTCTAGAATGAGAGGGCATAGGATGAAGTTAAGTGGAAATAGACTTAGGAGGAATCTAAGAAAACACTCTGTCACAGAAAGGATGGTGGGTGCATGGAATGGCCTCCCAGTGGAGGTCATAGAGACGAGGACTGTGTCGGAATTTAAGAAAGTGTGGGACAGGCACGTGGGATTCCTTAGGAAAAGGAGGAGTTAGCAGTTACTCAGGATGGGCAGACTTGGTGGGCCATTCGGCCCTTATCTGCCATCATGTTTCTATGTTTCCATGTCACTGGAATGATAAGGTTGTGTGTTATATGCTCTCAACCAACTTAAGTTGCCCCCACTATAGGCCCAGGCTATTATCCTTTTCGGTCCTGTATTCAAGCATACAGTGGTGGAAATAAGTATTTGATCCCTTGCTGATTTTGTAAGTTTGCCCACTGACAAAGACATGAGCAGCCCATAATTGAAGGGTAGGTTATTGGTAACAGTGAGAGATAGCACATCATAAATTAAATCCGGAAAATCACATTGTGGAAAGTATATGAATTTATTTGCATTCTGCAGAGGGAAATAAGTATTTGATCCCCCACCAACCAGTAAGAGATCTGGCCCCTACAGACCAGGTAGATGCTCCAAATCAACTCGTTACCTGCATGACAGACAGCTGTCGGCAATGGTCACCTGTATGAAAGACACTTGTCCACAGACTCAGTGAATCAGTCAGACTCTAACCTCTACAAAATGGCCAAGAGCAAGGAGCTGTCTAAGGATGTCAGGGACAAGATCATACACCTGCACAAGGCTGGAATGGGCTACAAAACCATCAGTAAGACGCTGGGCGAGAAGGAGACAACTGTTGGTGCCATAGTAAGAAAATGGAAGAAGTACAAAATGACTGTCAATCGACAAAGATCTGGGGCTCCACGCAAAATCTCACCTCGTGGGGTATCCTTGATCATGAGGAAGGTTAGAAATCAGCCTACAACTACAAGGGGGGAACTTGTCAATGATCTCAAGGCAGCTGGGACCACTGTCACCACGAAAACCATTGGTAACACATTACGACATAACGGATTGCAATCCTGCAGTGCCCGCAAGGTCCCCCTGCTCCGGAAGGCACATGTGACGGTCCGTCTGAAGTTTGCCAGTGAACACCTGGATGATGCCGAGAGTGATTGGGAGAAGGTGCTGTGGTCAGATGAGACAAAAATTGAGCTCTTTGGCATGAACTCAACTCGCCGTGTTTGGAGGAAGAGAAATGCTGCCTATGACCCAAAGAACACCGTCCCCACTGTCAAGCATGGAGGTGGAAATGTTATGTTTTGGGGGTGTTTCTCTGCTAAGGGCACAGGACTACTTCACCGCATCAATGGGAGAATGGATGGGGCCATGTACCGTACAATTCTGAGTGACAACCTCCTTCCCTCCGCCAGGGCCTTAAAAATGGGTCGTGGCTGGGTCTTCCAGCACGACAATGACCCAAAACATACAGCCAAGGCAACAAAGGAGTGGCTCAGGAAGAAGCACATTAGGGTCATGGAGTGGCCTAGCCAGTCACCAGACCTTAATCCCATTGAAAACTTATGGAGGGAGCTGAAGCTGCGAGTTGCCAAGCGACAGCCCAGAACTCTTAATGATTTAGAGATGATCTGCAAAGAGGAGTGGACCAAAATTCCTCCTGACATGTGTGCAAACCTCATCATCAACTACAGAAGACGTCTGACCGCTGTGCTTGCCAACAAGGGTTTTGCCACCAAGTATTAGGTCTTGTTTGCCAGAGGGATTAAATACTTATTTCCCTCTGCAGAATGCAAATAAATTCATATACTTTCCACAATGTGATTTTCCGGATTTAATTTGTGATGTGCTATCTCTCACTGTTACCAATAACCTACCCTTCAATTATGGGCTGCTCATGTCTTTGTCAGTGGGCAAACTTACAAAATCAGCAAGGGATCAAATACTTATTTCCACCACTGTACATTTCATGACCTTGTTCTTGCCTCTGTTAAGGGTAGCATTTGCTCCCCAGTGGGGATTCATTCTCTTGCTGTTACTGTGGCTTCCACCAAGCCCCTGTCATCATGCCAGCACTCTTGTTCTGCGTCCCAAGAGCTTGTCATCCCAGGGCCCATACTTGAGTCCTGTACTTCATGGGTATTCTGCAAACTTGACTGGCTAGGTGTGTCTTGAGGTCTAAGCTGAGAACTCCTGCAATATAGATATAAACAAACTATGGATAACCTGTTTAATTGAAAGCTGCAAAAGGCTGTTTTACCTCTTGCGAGAAGAAGTGAACCTGGCTTTCTGCAATTTCAGATTCTCCATAAAATATTTATTTCTTAAACTTTTTCTGAGGGAATAATACAGGTAGGGGTTAGAATCATAGATATTTTTTTTATTGCATTTAAATTTTCAAACCAATACAGTTTGTCAGGAAATACAGAGAGATTAAACATAAAAGAAAATTAACAGCTAGTGGTATAATTAATCTTCCTTAGACCACTAAAAATAAACGTGGGGAGTGGGTTAAACAAAAGTGAGGAGACAAAAAAAAAGAAGAAGAAAAAGTCCAAATTAGCCTGAATCTGCTCTCCTTCCTATAACTTTATAGCTGTTACCAACGGACGGTTAGATAGACTTTTCATGTCCAGAAAAACCCGTAACTGATTGGGTTCAAAAAATACATATTTAGTCCCCAAATTGCGGATCAAACATTTACAAGGATAAACCAATGTAAATGTTGCACCTAAAAGTCTCGCTTCCTCTCTAAGCACCAAAAACTGTTTTCTTCTCTCTTGTGTTGATTTAGTCACCTCCGGGTATATCCAGATTCTTTGTCCGCAAAATAATACTGTGGAATATTTAAAGTACAGCTTCATAACCATATTTAAATCTTGCTCGAAGACAAAAGACATAAGAATAATATATATTTTTAATTTTACTTTTTGATCTGCTCTGAACTTGTTGGTAATGGTGGAATATAAATGATGGCATTAAATTAATTAGGTTTGTCTGACAAAATATACATCTAATAAAACCATGCAGTTTCAGGTACTGCAATCCATTGGCCTCCAGAACCACACTGTCCTGTGTTTTAGCAGCATGTCCATTAATTTACTTACCATAGAGGTCAGACTTACCAGCCTCTAGTTCTCAACTTCCACCTTTGTGGAGAGGGACCACATCCATCTTTCTCCAGTCTTTTTGGGATCACTCCTGATACTAAAGAAGCATTGAAAAAGTCATACCCTCATATGTATCCCATCTGCCCCCACTGCTTTGTCTACCCTTACTTTAGCTAGCTGCTGATGAATACAGTCTTCTAAAAATCATTCCAGGTCTACTTCATTTACATTCCTATTTGTCTTCTGCAGTTCTGCTCTTGGCCCTCCATCTTTGAACATAAAACTATCTATTTAGCAATTCCACATTATTCTTATTAGCTTCTTCATATTTCTCCCATTCACCCTTGAGTCTGACAGTGCCATTTTTCCACTTCTATCACTAACATAATCTCAAAAATGTATTCTCCCCCCCCCCCCCCCCCCCTCTATTTTTTTTCTGCATTTGCATCTTTACTTTTCTGATTGCTGTGCCAGCTTCTCTTAGCTCCTCCAGATATTGTGGCTTATTTTTGTGTTCTTGTGTAGTTTAAGAAAGCTAGCCTCTTTTTCCTTATCTTTTCAGCTATTTGTTTTATGAACCAAGTGACCTTTTCCTCTCTTTCGTTTACTTTCCTAACAAAAAAAAAGGTTTGTTACTGTTACAAAAAAGTTTGTTGCTCTTGATCCAAACTCTGTTTTTTTGTAAGTTTTCTTTTCTGCTATTGCTGTTTTATGGTATTTATGTCCTTTAGTTAGGCTTTTAGTTGTTTTCAAGTTTCCTTTATTTTTTGCAATGCCGAGTGTAGAGCTTGGGCTCCCAATTGGGGTACTGTTTTCAGTGTTGAGTTGTTGAATTTGGCATTGGCTGTTTTTCCGGATGAGATATCCCAGAAAAAAAATCTTCTGTGGCTTTAAGATCTCATAAATTATGTTCACAGATGTGCAAGAGAAATTTTAATGGTTGAGAAAAGCAGCTAAATATATTTCTCCGAGGACAAGCAGGCTGCTTGTTCTCACTGATGGGTGACGTCCACGGCAGCCCCTCCAATCGGAAACTTCTCTAGCAAAGTCCTTTGCTAGTCCTCGCGCGCCCGCGCGGCCGTCTTCCCGCCCGAAACCGGCACGAGCCGGCCAGTCTTCTTTTGTCCGCACTCGGTACGGTCGTGTTTCGCCGTGTCGAGCCCCGGAAAGTCGACCTCGCGCGTCCAAATTTATTTTTGACGTGTTTTTTTCTTCGGAAAAAGTCTTTAAAGTGTTGGGAAGCGCTTCGGAAACCCCCCCCCCCCGGGTTTCAGACCACCCCTTCCCGTACTTCCAGCTTTTTGCCCCGATAAGTTTTCTTTCGTTGTCGGGGTAGGCCTCTTTTCGGCCTCGGTCGAGATTTTCTCCCTTCTAAATTTTTTGGTGCTCTTTTTCCGTCATTTCGGATTTTGATTTCGCCGGCGTGATTTTTCCGCCCATGACATCGAAGCCTTCCAGCGGCTTCAAGAAGTGCACCCAGTGCGCCCGGGTAATCTCGCTCACTGATAGACACTCGTCGTGTCTTCAGTGTCTGGGGGCCGAGCACCGCCCTCAGAACTGTAGTCTGTGTTCCCTGCTTCAAAGGCGGACTCAGGTAACGAGATTAGCCCAGTGGAACGTGTTGTTCTCGGGCTCTTCGTCGGCATCGGCACCGGGATCTTCGAGTGCATCAACGTCGTCAGCGTCCAGACCATCTTCCTCGGCCGCCACTGTATCGAGTGCATCGAGGCATCGGGCCTCTGCATCGGCGCCAAGGTATCGGGCGAGTGCATCGACGTCGGTGGTACCGGGACCTCGTCTGCTGATGTCGTCGGACGGTGGTGCATCGTCAGGAGTGCAGGTGAGGGCTGTCCATTCCCCTGCTGGTGGCGGTGAGCCTTCGGGTGGGTCTCCTCCTACCCTGAGGGCTCCTGCGGTACAGCCCCCCCGAGACCGACCTCCTTCGGCCTCGGCCCCGAGGAAGCGACGGCTGGATTCTACGTCCTCCTCGTCGGTGCCGGGGAGCTCCGGTGACATGCTTCGGAAGAAGTCGAAGAAGCATCGACACCGGTCTCCTCCCCGCGTCGGCACCGAGAGCTCTGGGTCGCCGAGGAAGTCGGCACCCAGCAGGCATCGGCACCGAGAGGACCGCTCACCCTCTGTTCAGGAGGTGTCGATGCGCTCCACTCTGGACAGCCCGGAACAGCCTCCTCGCCCGGAACAGGTTCTGACGTCGACGCCTGCATCGACCTCTTTGCCTTTCTCTGCAGCCGCTCTGAACGAGAGCCTCCGGGCCGTTCTCCCAGAGATTCTGGGAGAGCTGTTGCGCCCTTCCCCTCCGGTACCGGCGGTGCTTGCGCCTCCGGTACCGTCGAGCGTGGCGCCGGCTGGCCCATCGCCCGGGGTGAGGTCCCCGACGTCGGTACCACGTGCGGTGCCGACTGCGGCCACCTCCCAGGAGGGCTCCCCGACTACGTCGGCGGAGGGAGCTTCGCCGATGCGGGCGAGGGAGTCTACCTCTCGACGCCCCCATCGTGGACGTGGCTCCACGGAGTCGAGTCGGGCGAGGTTGCAGACACAGGTTCGTGAACTTGTGTCTGACACCGAGGGTGAGGCCTCGTGGGAGGAAGAGGAAGACCCCAGATATTTCTCTGACGAGGAGTCTGAGGGTCTTCCTTCTGATCCTACTCCCTCTCCTGAAAGGCAGCTTTCTCCTCCTGAGAGTCTGTCTTTCGCTTCCTTTGTCCGGGAGATGTCTACGGCCATCCCCTTCCCGGTGGTTGTGGAGGACGAGCCCAGGGCTGAAATGTTTGAGCTCCTGGACTATCCTTCTCCACCTAAGGAAGCGTCCACTGTTCCCTTGCACCATGTCCTAAAAAAGACATTGCTTGCGAACTGGACCAAGCCACTAAGTAATCCCCACATTCCCAAGAAGATCGAGTCCCAGTACTGGATCCATGGGGACCCAGAGCTGATGCGCACCCAGTTGCCTCATGACTCTGGAGTTGTGGATTTGGCCCTAAAGAAGGCTAAGAGTTCTAGGGAGCATGCTTCGGCGCCCCCGGGCAAAGACCCCTAGAACCTTAGACTCCTTTGGGAGGAAGGCCTACCATTCTTCTATGCTCGTGGCCAAAATTCAGTCGTACCAGCTCTACACAAGCATACATATGCGGAACAATGTGAGGCAGTTGGCGGGCTTGGTTGATGCTCTTCCCCCTGAGCAGGCCAAGCCTTTTCAGGAGGTGGTCAGGCAGCTGAAGGCGTGCAGAAAATTCCTGGCCAGAGGGGTGTATGACACCTTTGATGTTGCGTCCAGGGCCGCTGCTCAAGGTGTGGTGATGCGCAGGCTCTCATGGCTGCGTGCCGCCGACCTGGAGAATAGACTCCAGCAGCGGATTGCGGACTCGCCTTGCCGTGCGGATAACATTTTTGGAGAGAAGGTCGAACAGGTGGTAGAGCATCTCCACCAGCGGGACACCGCATTCGACAAGTTCTCCCGCCGGCAGCCTTCAGCATCTACCTCTACATGTAGAAGATTTTTTGGGGGAAGGAAGACTGTTCCCTATGCTTCTGGTAAGCGTAGGTACAATCCTCCTTCTCGACAGCCTGCGGCCCAGGCTAAGCCCCAGCGCACTCGCTCTCGTCAGCAGCGTGCGCCTCAGCAAGGCCCCGCGGCTCCCCAGCAAAAGCAAGGGGCGAGCTTTTGACTGGCTCCAGCAGAGCATAGCCGACATCCAAGTGTCAGTGCCGGGCGACCTGCCAGTCGGGGGGAGGTTGAAAGCTTTTCACCAAAGGTGGCCTCTCATAACCTCCGACCAGTGGGTTCTTCAAATAGTCCGGCAAGGATACACCCTCAATTTGGCCTCAAAACCTCCAAATTGTCCACTGGGAGCTCAGTCTTACAGCTTCCAGCACAGGCAGGTACTTGCAGAGGAACTCTCCGCCCTTCTCAGCGCCAATGCGGTTGAGCCCGTGCCATCCGGGCAAGAAGGGCTGGGATTCTATTCCAGGTACTTCCTTGTGGAAAAGAAAACAGGGGGGATGCGTCCCATCCTAGACCTAAGGGCCCTGAACAAATATCTCGTAAAAGAAAAGTTCAGGATGCTTTCCCTGGGCACCCTTCTCCCCATGATTCAGCAAAACGATTGGCTATGCTCTCTGGACTTGAAGGATGCCTACACACACATCCCGATACTGCCAGCTCACAGACAGTATCTGCGATTTCAGTTGGGCACACGCCACTTCCAGTACTGTGTGCTACCCTTTGGGCTCGCCTCTGCGCCCAGGGTGTTCACAAAGTGCCTAGCTGTGGTAGCAGCGGCACTTCGCAGGCTGGGGGTGCACGTGTTCCCATATCTCGACGATTGGCTGGTGAAGAACACATCCGAGGCAGGAGCCCTGCAGTCCATGCAGATGACTATTCGCCTCCTGGAGCTACTGGGGTTTGTGATAAATTATCCAAAGTCCCATCTTCTCCCAGTGCAGAAACTCGAATTCATAGGAGCTCTGCTGGATTCTCGGACGGCTCGCGCCTATCTCCCAGAGACGAGGGCCAACAACTTGTTGTCCCTCGTCTCGCGGGTGAGAGCGTCCCAGCAGATCACAGCTCGGCAGATGTTGAGATTGCTGGGCCACATGGCCTCCACAGTTCATGTGACTCCCATGGCCCGTCTTCACATGAGATCTGCTCAATGGACCCTAGCCTCCCAGTGGTATCAGGCTGCTGGGGGTCTAGAAGACGTGATCCACCTGTCCACGAGTTTTCTCGAATCCCTCTATTGGTGGACAATCTGGTCCAATTTGACTCTGGGACGTCCTTTCCAAATTCCTCAGCCACAAAAAGTGCTGACAACGGATGCGTCTCTCCTGGGATGGGGAGCTCATGTCGATGGGCTTCACACCCAAGGAAGCTGGTCCCTCCAGGAACGCGGTCTACAGATCAATCTCCTGGAGTTGCGAGCGATCTGGAACGCTCTGAAGGCTTTCAGAGATCGGCTGTCCCATCAAATTATCCAAATTCAGATAGACAACCAGGTTGCCATGTACTATGTCAACAAGCAGGGGGGCACCGGATCTCGCCCCCTGTGTCAGGAAGCCGTCAGCATGTGGCTCTGGGCTCGCCGTCTCGGCATGGTGCTCCAAGCCACATATCTGGCAGGCGTAAACAACAGTCTGGCCGACAGACTGAGCCGGATTATGCAACCTCACGAGTGGTCGCTCAACTCCAGAGTGGTGCGCCAGATCTTCCAAGCGTGGGGCACCCCCTTGGTGGATCTCTTCGCATCTCGAGTGAACCACAAAGTCCCTCAGTTCTGTTCCAGGCTTCAGGCCCCCGGCAGACTGGCATCGGATGCCTTCCTCCTGGATTGGGGGGAGGGCCTGCTGTATGCTTATCCTCCCATTCCTCTGGTGGGGAAGACTTTGTTGAAACTCAAGCAAGACCGAGGCACCATGATTCTGATTGCTCCTTTTTGGCCGCGTCAGATCTGGTTCCCTCTTCTTCTGGAGTTATCCTCCGAAGAACCGTGGAGATTGTAGTGTTTTCCGACCCTCATCACGCAGGACGAAGGGGCTCTTCTGCATCCCAGCCTCCGGTCCCTGGCTCTCACGGCCTGGATGTTGAGAGCGTAGACTTTGCCTCTTTGGATCTGTCAGAGGGTGTCTCCCGCGTCTTGCTTGCTTCCAGGAAAGATTCCACTAAGAGGAGTTACTTCTTTCTGTGGAGGAGGTTTGCCGTCTGGTGTGACAGCAAGGCCCTAGCTCCTCGCTCTTGTCCTACACAGACCCTGCTTGAATACCTTCTGCACTTGTCTGAGTCTGGTCTCAAGACCAACTCTGTAAGGGTTCACCTTAGTGCAATCAGTGCATACCATTACCGTGTGGAAGGTAAGCCGATCTCAAGACAGCCTTTAGTTGTTTGCTTCATGAGAGGTTTGCTTTTGTCAAAGCCCCCTGTCAAGCCTCCTACAGTGTCATGGGATCTCAATGTCGTTCTCACCCAGCTGATGAAACCTCCTTTTGAGCCACTGAATTCCTGCCATCTGAAGTACTTGACCTGGAAGGTCATTTTCTTGGTGGCAGTCACTTCAGCTCGTAGAGTCAGTGAGCTTCAGGCCCTGGTAGCCCAGGCCCCTTACACCAAATTTCATCATAACAGAGTAGTCCTCCGCACTCACCCTAAGTTCTTGCCAAAGGTCGTGTCGGAGTTCCATCTGAACCAGTCAATTGTCTTGCCAACATTCTTTCCCGTCCTCATTCCTGCCCTGCTGAACGTCAGCTGCACACATTGGACTGCAAGAGAGCATTGGCCTTCTATCTGGAGCGGACACAGCCCCACAGACAGTCCGCCCAATTGTTTGTTTCTTTTGATCCCAATAGGAGGGGAGTGTCTGTAGGGAAACGCACCATATCCAATTGGCTAGCAGATTGCATTTCCTTCACTTACGCCCAGGCGGGGCTGGCTCTTGAGGGTCATGTCACGGCTCATAATGTTAGAGCCATGGCTGCGTCGGTAGCCCACTTGAAGTCAGCCTCCATCGAAGAAATTTGCAAAGCTGCGATGTGGTCATCTGTCCACACATTCACATCTCATTACTGCCTGCAGCAGGATACCCGACGCGACAGTCGGTTCGGGCAGTCAGTTCTTCAGAACCTGTTTGGGCTTTAGGATCCAACTCCACCCCCCGAGGGCCCTGTTTGTTCTGTTCCAGGCTGCACTCTCAGTTAGTTGGTAAATTTTTTAGGTCAATCTCAGTTATGTCCTCGCCGTTGCGATGCCCAATTGACCATGGTTATTGTTTTGAGTGAGCCTGGGGGCTAGGGATACCCCATCAGTGAGAACAAGCAGCCTGCTTGTCCTCGGAGAAAGCGAATGCTACATACCTGTAGAAGGTATTCTCCGAGGACAGCAGGCTGATTGTTCTCACAAACCCGCCCGCCTCCCCGTTGGAGTTGTGTCTTCCCTTGAAGTGTATTGTCTTGCTACATACTGGACTGGCCGGCTCGTGCCGGTTTCGGGCGGGAAGACGGCCGCGCATGCGCTGTTCGCGCGGGCGCGCGAGGACTAGCAAAGGACTTTGCTAGAGAAGTTTCCGATTGGAGGGGCTGCCGTGGACGTCACCCATCAGTGAGAACAATCAGCCTGCTGTCCTCGGAGAATACCTTCTACAGGTATGTAGCATTCGCTTTTTGGTGCTAAGAAATCCAGTCCTTTGACATCAGAAGAATCAGTCTCTGGTTCTCAGAACTGCATTGATTACATGGGACAAGGGGATACATTGGATCAAGAGTGCACCATTCTCTTGACATTGAACTTTGATAAAGACCATTATGGCCATTCATCATCCAGGTCCTCCCTGAAGAAAAGGAAGAATTTGTCTTCAACTTTGATCCGAGGGCTCATGATATTTTGAGTGGGGTACTCCATCAATAGATCTTTCTCCACTCCTCAGAGCAAGAAGATACCATAGTTGTTCCAGGACAGGGACACATGGCAGACCAGCCTTGGATGGCCCCCCCCCCCCCTTATTGGGGAGAGGATCATCTCTACAACGTATCTTCCAATACCCGTCAAAGAGAGCACTCTTAAATCTCAGGAAAGACAGGGAACCCATGATTCTCATCACCCCACATTGGCTGAGGCAAATGTGGTTGACTCTGTTGCTGACTTTCCATAAGAAGTCCCATAAAACTGGGAAGTTCCCCATTGCTGTTCATGCAAGCTCAAGGAACTCTGCACCCAATGTTGAGTCCCTCACTGTCACAGCTTGGATTTTAAGAGAGTAATTATATTTTCTTTGAACTTACCTGACAGTGTCTTGCAGGTATTTCTGGCTTTCACTAGAAGGTCTTATCATTTTAAATGGAGGAGGTTTACCACCTGCCATGATGGAAGATCCCTAGACCCATCTTCCTACCCCACACAAAAAACTGCATAAATACCTTCTGCATTGGCTTGAGTTAGGTTTAGAAACTAAGGGCTCATTTTCAAAACACTTAGACTTACAAAGTTCCATAGGTTACTATGTAACTTTGTAAGTCTAAGTTCTTTGAAGTCTGTTAGAGTACACCATAGTGTAGTTGACACTTATCAACATGTAGAATGAAAACTCATCTCTGTACAGCCTTTGGTTGTTCAGTTAATGCCCAGCTGACTTCTGTTGAAGCCTTCCATCAAGCCTCCTGTGATATCATGGCAGCTCAGTGTGGTGTTAACCCAGCTGATGAAAGCTCCTTTTAAGTCACTATGAGCTGAAGTACTTAATCTTACACTAAATTCTTTAACAGGGTTTAAATATACAACTTAAAATACATTACAAATATCAGGCAATATTTTACTGCACCTGAATGTAATTTGCATTGAGTTACTATGGGAAATCGTGAGCTAAATCTAAATAAAGTAGGTGTTTGTCTGTGCTACCCAAAATATTATACACACTCAACATGAAAAGTTATTGAAATAAAACAAGAATAACAAAAATGTAAATGCTACTGTGGACATTTTACTTAATATCCTTCCTTCAGTGTTCACACAGAGAAGGTACATTCAGATGTACAAGTTATTTCCGTGCACAATTTATTTCATTATTGCCAAAATAGCCCCACCATTAACTCTTTAGGCAAGTCTGACATTTCAAATCAGTGTCTAGTAACGATATCGATCTATAAGCCCAACAGCATGTAGGGTCCTTCCCTGGTTTCAGTAGCACTGTCGCCACAAATATGGCAGCTCTAAAGTCTCATCAAAAGCAGTGAAAACCTGCAGCAGCAAAGGTTCTATAAAACTTGTTAGAAAATCTTTTCAGACATGGGGCTTTAATATGGGGAAAGTTCTTAATAGCCCATTGGATTTCCTCCAGCTCTATCGATCTGGATACTACTACTTACTACTACTACTTAACATTTCTAGAGCGCTACTAGGGTTACGCAGCGCTGTACAATTTAACAAAGAGAGACAGTCCCTGCTCAAAGAGCTTACAATCTAATAGACAAGTGAACGGTCGGTCCGATAGGGGCAGTCAAATTGGGGCAGTCTGGATTCACTGAACGGTAAGGGTTAGGTGCCGAACGCAGCATTGAAGAGGTGGGCTTTAAGCAAAGACTTGAAGATGGGCAGGGAGGGGGCTTGGCGTAAGGGCTCAGGAAGGTTGTTCCAAGCATAGGGTGAGGCGAGGCAGAATGAGCGGAGCCTGGAGTTGGCGGTGGTGGAGAAGGGTACTGAGAGGAGGGATTTATCCTGTGAATGGAGGTTACGGGCGGGAACGTAAGGGGAGATGAGGGTAGAAAGATAGTGAGGGGCAGCAGACTGAGTGCATTTGTAGGTAAGAAGGAGAAGCTTGAATTGAATGCGGTATCTGATCGGAAGCCAGTGAAGTGACCTGAAGAGAGGGGTGATATGAGTATATCGGTTCTGACGGAATATGAGACGTGCAGCAGAGTTCTGAACAGATTGAAGGGGGGGATAGATGGCTAAGTGGGAGGCCGGTGAGGAGTAAGTTGCAGTAGTCCAGGCGAGAGGTAATGAGAGCATGGACGAGAGTTCGGGTGGTGTGTTCAGAGAGGAAAGGGCGAATTTTGCTGATGTTAAAGAGGAAGAAGCGACAGGTCTGATCTGTCTCCACTGATGTCAAGATAGGGAGGTCTATACCCTCAAATAATTAGAAATATCCTCCTGCTGGGGTGTCTGTTCCAGCCTATAAAGAGTATCATAAGAATCTGGTTTGTATCTCTTCAGCAGTGGAGTATGAAACCCCCTCCCCTCATCAGCGATTGAGAAAATATGGTTTCTTGGTGTCTGTTAAGTTTATTTGCCAGTAATCTACTAGCATGATTATTGAACTCAAAGTGTTCTTGCTTGATCCTCTGTAGCTTATCTGGTATCTCGGCCAATTGTAACTCATTGAATGTGAGACAAGGTATGCAGTTGCTCAATATAAGATTTATCAAATTTATCCCTTTTATGTGTCATTTCCAACTTAATAATCTGTTGATGAAGGATCATTTCTTAAGATCGGCTTGCAAAGCTATAATTTGCCCCCGCATAACAGCTTTTAAGACCTTCCCAGAGAATAAGAGATCTATATCCTTAGTATCATTTATCTCTAATCTCGGAGAGCTTTTTCCAAATATGACGCATTTTGGGGATCCAATAAAATATAATCATATGCCAATACTGTTGGACTATGTGCTCCTCCGCTGTAGACAAAAAATAGGAGAGCTGATGCATGGTCAGATCATATGCGTGTCTGTATAGAAACAAACTGAGTAGAATGCAAAATATCCACATCACTCATCCACAAATTTATGCAGGAGTAAGTTTGATATGTGTTGGGGAAAAATAAGTAAAGTATTTCTTGGTATTATGGGTGTTTCTCCAAAGATCAATGAGGCCCCGTTGAGTCACCTGGCGAGGCTGCAAGATTGAGGGTGAGACCGGCGGTACAAAAGGCGAGTCCTGGTGAAGCAGCAGATGGCTTCTGGCCATGAGTCTCGGAATCCACGTGGATCCACCAGTGCTGGCCGTGCACCAACTCAACCCCCGCCCGCCAGATGAGAGACCAGACACCCCGGCAGACGTAGGACACCCAAGATGAGCTAGGTCAAGCCGAACAAGAAAGCGATTGGCGAGCGACCGTTGCCGCTCGGAGCGGAGTCCCGCAGGTCCGCCTAACGCCGGCCTCGGGAAGCAGGACGCCCGAGAGAGCCGATCAGGTCCGGGCAGAAAAAAAGGCCGATGAATAGCCTGCTGCCACCCCCGGAGCGGAGACTGCACGACGGGTCTGCCTGGAGTTGCCCCTTTACCAGCCTGGCCTCACCTGACGGTGTCGCCCCTACACATACCAGACATCCATGGGAACGCCGAGTGGACGGCCGCCCGATGCGGATGTAGGAGAGACAGAGAGAGAAAGGCAGTGCGGGCGAAGTAAGGGAGCCGGTGGCAGTCGCGGGGCGCAGCCCAACGGTGGCTCTCGGGGCCAGGACAGCGTGTGGCCAGTGCAACGACCCTAAAACCAGGGCATGCTGCAAGCAGCTGAAGGACCTGGAAATCCCTCTCATTCAAGGCACAGTTCAGGATCCAAGCACTGCCTATCCAACAAAAACAATATTAGACAGTACTTGTTACAGATGGACCGAGAGTAAAGAACAACAACGTGGATGCAGAAGCTCACAGACTCACCACGGAAAGAGGGAATAGAGAATCACAGCGCTGGGTTATGACTGGTAATCGCTGCAGTGTACTGTAGCAGCAGCGGCCGTCAACTCAGACGCGTTCCAGTCACAAGGTCGTACCTGACCCAGAAGATCCCGAGGATCCTGCAGATCTGGCTTTTACACCGTCTTCCCAGTACACGACCCAGAGATGAGGATCGAACCCAGGAGTAGCGGTGATCCGAGCTGCTAAACGACGCAACTCTTGCTAAACGCCTCGTCGTCTCCTTTTGCCACTGAAGTAACACATACGCTTCAAAAAACCCAGCGTACAATTCAACAGCTGCCAAGACCACCACCTGCTAGACAACCAGCCTACAACTCTACCCCAACCAACTGCACAGCGCCCTTGTTAACGGAACCTCTCTGCCTTCAACCACTGAACAGCGTCCAGAGCAACAGAGCTCTGCACCCAGGACATCACGCCTGAGCATCTAACTGTGAGTAACCTACCATCCCAAACTGACACCAAAATGAATACAATCAAAATACTCCTAACAATCTACTCCCTTTCACTGATCCACCTAAAACTATCCATCCCACTTACAGAAAATAATATCATACCCATCCTACAAAATCACCAAAGGCTGATCAAACACTCCACACTTCACCAAACTGACACCCATCAAATTAAAGGAAGTCTATCTAAATACGGACAATACCAACAAAATGGAAGGAAAGATCACAACAAAATCACACCACCCAATGAACAACTAATAAAAATCCACACATCATCAAACCTAGCAGCCCCATACCAAAATATCCAAGTGGGCTACGTTAATGCTAGGCCCGTAGTTAACAACAACAATATCAGACTGGATCAGCTCAGAAAACCTCGATCTTATCTTCACCAATGAAACATGGATCCACGATCAAAAGGACCCCATAATCCTTGAACTATGCCCTCCAGGCTACAAAATCACTCAATGGACCAGAACAGAAAAAAGAGGAGGAGGCATAGCAATAATCTACCGAACCCAATTCACCACCAAAACCATTGCCGAATCCATAACACCCCAACTAGAAATTGCATCATTCAGAATCCATAACAAATCCCTGATCGATCATCTGAACTGCATCCTATTTTACAGACCGCCTGGTAACTAGAACGAAAGCCAGCCTACTTTCACGGACTTCATCTCAAACACTTGTGTAAACAGCTCCAATACATTAATACTAGACAACATAAACCTTCACCTAGAAGACCCTAACTCCACCAATGCACGTGAATGCAAATCCTGGGATCTCAAATGGCCTCACATGCAAGCTACCCACATCAAGGGACACACACTAGACCTCCTATCACACAAACTGTCCACAGATCATAACCTATTAATAACAGACATCAAATGGACAGAAACACCTTGGACCGACCACTACAAACTGAACCTATCCCTAGACTGGCAGAAGAAGGGACTAAACCACACACCAGCACACACAACCTACACCACAAGAGGGCAAATAGACTCACAAGTATTCTGGCAACTGATATATGACAACGAATGGAAAACACATACGGACTCCATACACTACCTCAACCATTGGAAGGGCAGATGCAGAAGCGTACTAAACGAAATAGCGCCCTTAAAGACAAGAATATCAAGAAGACAAAACTCAATACCATTTTTCAATGACGAATTATAAAAACTCAAAACACAATCCAGGAAACTTGAATGAGCATGGAAAAAAACAAAAGATAAACATACACTCAATGCATGGAAACAAGGGCACAGAAAATACAAATACACTATAAGACAAACCAAAAGGTCCTATTACAAAACTAAAATAGGATTGCATTACAAAGATATGAAGAAACTATTCCAGCTCGTAAATAAGTTACTAGACACCACTCCTATCACCACAACCAACACAGACATCCCACCCACAGACAAACTTGCTAACTACTTTAACGAAAAAATAATAAAACTACGCAGCACACTTCCTCAGCACAACACTGACATTGAAAACTTCTTCAACGGGGAAGTGGATCCAAGATGGCCACCAAACTAGACGTGTGAGCATGAGCTCCGGTATTCCTAGTTCAGTGGGTCTGTGTCATGGAGCGCTCCCCGGCCAAGATGGGGAAGAGAAAAGGTAAAGCGGCAACTCATATCTCCTCGAGCGCCGCTGGTGGACCCACCATGACGCAGCCCACTCTCGAGGTTTTCGGAATCTGCCCACCAGGACCAAGAAATCTTGCTTCTGGAACCTCCGAAATAGCATCTTCGGAGCACAGTGCTGAGGGCGCTACTTTGAGCCCGCTTGCAGGTTTGACCCCACCACAACCTGGAAGGAGAAGCGGAACAGAGGAAGCGCTGGTTGTACAAGCGTCCGATTCGGGTGGACTATCGCCAGCAGTGGGAGGTCCGGTTCTGGCTTCAACCCCAGGTACTGAAACAACAGGGAGGGGATTTTTGCCCCTGGCCCTAACCCCAGAAGTAAACTCTCTGGGGTTAAGAGGTGGAGTGGCAAAGCCTGCAATAATTACCATGGATATGTTACGGGAGGCCATCCAAGGGGTGAATGTGAATCTCCAGCGAATGTATGATTCCACACAGACTGAAATAAGACATTTGAAGGAACAATCTAATCAGATTACTGGTAATATTGAATCCCACCATGAAAAAATTCAATCTATGCAGACGACAGTGGTGACTGTTATTAAAGAAAATACAATTCAGGCGAAGAGACTGGAATATATAGAAAATCAAATTAGAAGGAACAATCTAAGGATACTTAATTTTCTGATTTCTGCATACATTACTTCAGCTGAACTATTGAAAAAGTATTTCTCAGAAGTTCTGGACATTTCTGTTGAACCATCACCCTTTGGTGACGGAAATGCAATATATTAAAAAAGTAATGTCTTTGGATCCAGCACTTCCTCAAGATAATTTGACTGATTTTCTAGAACGTTCCAAGATCTCAGATCGAGCAACTCTACTTGTAACATTAGCCCTGGAGTCAGATAAGAGTTTAATTTTGCGTTCTTATTGCAGGAAAATGAATGTTGATTTTATGGGCGGAAAAGTACGTATCTTTCCAGATTTAGCTAAAGACACTCAAGCCAGGAGAAGGGAGTTTTTGGCATTAAGGCCAAGAATCCTTTCCCTGGGTGGAACTTTTATTCTTAAATATCCATCTAGATGTATGATTTCTTTAGAAGGGGTAAATTACCTGTTTTCCTGTCCCATTAAATTAAAAGATTTTCTTATAGCTAAGGAAACTTTACGCGAACCTCCTTTGATGGCTGTTCCCATTTAGTAGTACTGTCCAGGCTGCAAGATTCCGATGTCCTTCTAGTTGTTTCTTGATATCTATTATTATCTGAATTTTATTAGTTATATTTTCTTATCTTGGATCCACGTGTTGTGGACAAATATGTTATGATTTTACTTCTGATATAATTCTTGGAGTTATGTGCTAAATCTTTACATCTTAATGTATGAACATTGGTGTGTAATTATGTTGAAAATATAAATAAATAAATAAAAAAAGAAAACTTCTTCTACGACCTGGACCAAATCCCTGGTGGATGTCCTGCTGACCGTTTCTGGTCAACATTTACTCTCCTCACCACTGAATCAGTTACAAAAACGACTTATAGGTTTGTCAACACCCACCACAAACTGGACATATGTCCCAGTCATATACTCAAATCCGCCCCTGACCTTTTCATAGCAGACCTCACATCCCAACTAAACTTCATGCTACAACAAGGTCTCTTCCCCAAGGAATATGGCAACATCCTACTCACCCCAATACCAAAAGATGCCAAGAAAAATACAAACGATCAAACCAGTTACCACCTAGTTGCGTCTATACCACTAGTAGTCAAACTGATGGGGAGCTTGGTGACCAAACAGCTTACGGAATACATGGACAAGTTCTCAATACTACACGACTCACAGTCAGGGTTTCGCCCCCACCATAGTACTGAAACTGTTCTAGTCACGCTCCTGGCCAAATTCAAGCAAGAAATAGCCACAGGTAAAAGTATACTTCTCCAATTCGACATGTCGAGCGCATTCGACATGGTAAACCACAATATACTACTAAGACTCCTTGGCCACTTTGAGATTGATGGAAATGTACTTAATTGGATAAAGGGTTTTCTAACCACCAGAATGTACCGAGTAAAATCAAACTCAAACATATCACCACCGTGGAAAGCTACCTGTGGAGTACCTCAAGGATCACCATTATCACCAATACTCTTCAACATGATGATGATCCCACTGGCAAAGTCCCTATCCAACCGAGGCCTCAACCCGTTCATCTATGCAGATGACGTCACAATCTACATTCCCTTCAGTCATGACTTGACAGAAATAACCAATGAAATCAGTGACGGCCTGAACATCATGAACTCCTGGGCAAACTCATTCCAACTGAAACTGAGCACTGAAAAAACACACTGCCTCATCCTCTCATCTCAACACAACAAGTACAAACCCACAACCATAAACACCCTAGAACACACCCTCCCTACCTCAGACAGCCTAAAAATACTCTGCGTCACTATTGACCGTAACCTTACCCTTGAGAGCCAAGTAAACTCCGTAATAAAGAAAATGTTCTATTCAATGTGGAAACTTAAACGAATAAAACCTTTCTTCCCGAGGGAAATCTTTTGAAACCTAATACAATCAATGGTCCTAAGCCATGCAGATTACTGCAATGCAATCTATGCGGGATGTAAAGAACAACTCGCAAAAAAAACTCCAGACCGCCCAAAACACAGCTGCCAGGCTGATATTTGGTAAATCACGCTTCGAAAGTGCTAAACCTCTCCGAGAAAAGCTGCACTGGCTCCCAATCAAAGAATGTATCATCTTCAAAATCTGCATCTTTGTCCACAAAATTTTCTACGGCGTAGTCCCGGGATACACGACAGACCTCATAGATCTACCAACCAGAAACACTCGGATCATCACGATCATACCTAAACTTACATTACCCAAACTGCAAAGGACTTAAATACAAAATAACTTATGCATCCAACTTCTCCTACGTAAGCGCACAACTATGGAACGGACTCCCAAAAGCTGTAAAAATAATCCACGACCATCTAAACTCCAGAAAATCACTAAAAACCAACCTCTTCAAGAAGGCTTACCCCACCGATCCAACGTAAATCCCCACATCCAGCAACACAGCTTAACCAATGATCGTACTGGACAATATACAATCTTCATTCCCTTCGACCTTCACGGTGCCTGACCCACAACTACCTCATTCGACCACAATACAACCTTGTATTTGTTATCAACCGACTGGCGAACGCCTGTACGGTATTAAGTAAGCCACATTGAGCCTGCAAATAGGTGGGAAAATGTGAGGTACAAATGTAACAAATAAATAAATAAATCTTTGCCCTCCCTTGCTGAGCATAATTCACCTTCAGTGCCATATTATTCAATTGTGGATCAATCGTGATGTTAAAATCCCCTCCTAATAGAAGGCGCCCCTCTCTATGATGTAGGAGAATGTGGCCCAAACCATACTCCCTGTTCATCATTAGGTGCATAAACACACGCCATAGTATACAAGCCATCTCCCAGCAAAAGGTAACGATCACCCTTGTCTGGTAGCACCATTTCAATTTGCCAGGGGTAGGAAGGTAAGACTCCTCTAGTCTTATAATGGTTAGAGACAAACCAAACTATAGGGTACTTACTATGCATCATCAGTTGCTCATGAGTGGGTTTCAAATGTGTTTCTTGGATGAAGGTCACATCTGCCTGCAACAGCAGCAATTCCTTAAACAGAAACCGGTACTTAACTGGGGTATTCAAGCCACATACATTCAAAGACACACATGTAATATCTGTTACTAGTGGGAAAGGCCTGTTTCTGGCGGTGATGAAACGGGCCCTAGCCGGCACCGGACTCCCTTCCCCTCCCCTTACGCTTGTCTCCCTGGTGGTCTAGAGGTACCTGTTCAGTCGGGGCAGGAAAGAAAGAGCCCCCTCTTTCCTGCCCGTAGCGGTGCTGCTTGGTTCCTTCCTGCATTGTGTTGGAGTCCAGCTGTCTGTGTTTAAAAATGGCCGCCGTGAGTTGAAGTCTCGCGAGGCAGCTTCAACTCTCGCGGCCATTTTGATTCGCAGAGACCCGGACTCAGACACGATGCAGCCGGGCAGCTAGCAGCAGCGCTGCAGGCAGGATAGCAGGGTTTCCTTTGTTCCTGCCCGAGCGAACAGGTACCGCTAGACCACCAGGGATATTGGCGTAAGGGGATGGGAGGTGACAGGGGGTGGGAAGGTGTTGAGAGGAAGAGTGTGTTACCGGGGGCGGGCCGGTACCTTCAAAGGGGCAGAGCGATGTGTTGAAAGGGGCCGGGGTGCTGGTCATGTCGGCGTTTGCGGCTGGGATTTGTTGGAAGGGGAGGAGTAGGGAAACAGCCTACTGCTCTCCGTTCGTTGATTTGCCTTTTTTTTGTGTCCCGCCCTCAACATCATCACGTGTGACGCGAGGGCAGGGCCTGCCGACATGGTGAGTGTTGTGGCTTCACCACCATGAAGTTACGAACCTGTGTGTGAGTGCCTGCAGTGACATCAGTGTCCTCAGAACGTTGAGGGTGCGTTTTATTATAGTAGATTCACAAAGTGGTCTAGATTTAACATAGTGCGGAAATAAAATCATCATATTAAAAACATTATACATAAAATAGATTCTCCGAGGACAAGCAGGCTGCTTGTTCTCACTGATGGGTTGACGTCCTCGGCAGCCCCCTCCATCGGAAAGTTTACTAGCAAAGGCCTTTGCTAGTCCTCGCGCGCCCATGCGCACCACGCATGCGCGGCCGTCTTCCCGCCCGAAACCGGCTCGAGCCGGCCAGTCTTCTTTCGTCCGCACTCGGTACGGTCGTGTTACGCCGTTCGTGCCCCAGAGAGTCGACCTCGCGCGTCCTTTTCGACGTGTTTTTGTCCTTTTTTTCCTTAGAAAAAGTTCGGGAAGCGCTCCGGTAGTGTCCGGAAGACCCTTTTGGGTTTTCTGCCCTTCCCGTATTTCTCAGTTTTTGCCCCGTAAGTTTTCTTTCGTTGTCGGGGTAGGCCTCTTTTGGCCTCGGTCGAGATTTTTCTCCCTCTAAATTTTGGTGCTTCAATTTTCGCCATTTCGGCTTTTGATTTCGCCGGCGTGATTTTTCCGCCCATGACATCGAAGCCTTCCAGCGGCTTCAAGAAGTGCACCCAGTGCGCCCGGGTAATCTCGCTCACTGATAGGCACTCTGCGTGCCTTCAGTGTCTAGGGGCCCAGCACCGCCCTCAGAACTGCAGTCTGTGTTCCCTGTTACAAAGGTGGACTCAGGTAGCGAGATTAGCCCAGTGGAACGTTTTGTTCTCGGGCTCTTCGTCGGCATCGGCACCGGAGGCATCGAGTGCATCGACGTCGTCAGCGTCCGGACCATCTTCCTTGGCTGCCGCTCCATCGACTGCATCGAGGCATCGGACCTCTGCATCGGCGCCGAGGCATCGGGCGACTGTATCGACGTCGGTGGTACCGAGACTTCGTCTGCTGATGTCGTCGGACGGAGGTGCATCGTCAGGAGTGCAGGTGAGGGCTGTCCATTCCCCTGCTGGTGGCGGTGAGCCTTCGGGTGGGTCTCCTCCTACCCTGAGGGCTCCTGCGGTACAGCCCCCCCGGGATCGACCCTCTTCGGTCTCGGCCCCGAGGAAGCGACGGATGGATTCTACGTCCTCCTCGTCGGTGCCGGGGAGCTCCGGTGACATGCTTCGGAAGAAGTCGAAGAAGCATCGACACCGGTCTCCTCCCCATGTCGGCACCGAGAGCTCTGGGTCGCCGAGGGATTCGGCACCCAGCAGGCATCGGCACCGAGAGGACCGCTCACCCTCTGTTCAGGAGGTGTCGATGCGCTCCACTCTGGACAGCCCGGAACAGCCTCCTCGCCCGGAACAGGTTCTGACGTCGACGCCTGCATCGACCTCTCAGCCTTTCTCTGCAGCCGCTCTAAACGAGAGCCTCCGGGCCGTTCTCCCAGAGATTCTGGGAGAGGTGTTGCGCCCTACCCCTCCGGTACCGGCGGTGCTTGCGCCTCCGGTACCGTCGAGCGTGGCGCCGGCTGGCCCATCGCCCAGGTTGAGGTCCCCGACGTCGGTACCGCGTGCGGTGCCGACAGCGGCCACCTCCCAGGAAGGCTCCCCGACTACGTCGGCGGAGGGAGCTTCGCCGATGCGGGCGAGGGAGTCTACCTCTCGACGCCCCCACCGTGGACGGGGTTCCACCGAGTCGAGCAGGGCGAGGTTGCAGACACAGGTTCGTGAACTTGTGTCTGACACCGAGGGTGAGGCCTCGTGGGAGAAAGAGGAGGACCCCAGATATTTCTCTGACGAGGAGTCTGAGGGTCTTCCTTCTGATCCCACTCCCTCTCCTGAGAGACAGCTTTCTTCTCCCGAGAGTCTGTCTTTTGCTTCCTTTGTCCGGGAGATGTCTACGGCCATCCCCTTCCCGGTGGTTGTGGAGGACGAGCCCAGGGCTGAAATGTTTGAGCTCCTGGACTATCCTTCTCCACCTAAGGAAGCGTCCACTGTTCCCTTGCACCATGTCCTGAAAAAGACATTGCTTGCGAACTGGACCAAGCCACTAAGTAATCCCCACATTCCCAAGAAGATTGAGTCCCAGTACCGGATCCATGGGGACCCAGAGCTGATGCGCACTCAGTTGCCTCATGACTCTGGAGTTGTGGATCTGGCCCTAAAGAAGGCTAAGAGTTCTAGGGAGCATGCTTCGGCGCCCCCGGGCAAAGACCCTAGAACCTTAGACTCCTTTGGGAGGAAGGCCTACCATTCTTCTATGCTCGTGGCCAAGATCCAGTCTTACCAGCTCTACACAAGCATACATATGCGGAACAATGTGAGGCAGTTGGCGGGCTTGGTTGATGCTCTTCCCCCTGAGCAGGCCAAGCCTTTTCAGGAGGTGGTCAGGCAGCTGAAGGCGTGCAGAAAATTCCTGGCCAGAGGAGTTTATGACACTTTTGATGTTGCGTCCAGGGCCGCTGCTCAAGGTGTGGTGATGCGCAGGCTCTCATGGCTGCGTGCCGCTGACCTGGAGAATAGAATCCAGCAGCGGATTGCGGACTCGCCTTGCCGTGCGGACAATATTTTTGGAGAAAAAGTCGAGCAGGTGGTAGAGTCTCTCCACCAGCGGGACACCGCATTCGACAAGTTCTCCCGCCGGCAGCCTTCAGCCTCTACCTCTACAGGTAGACGATTTTTCGGGGGAAGGAAGACTGGTCCCTATGCTTCTGGTAAGCGTAGGTACAATCCTCCTTCCCGACAGCCTGCGGCCCAGGCTAAGCCCCAGCGCGCTCGCTCTCGTCAGCAGCGTGCGCCTCAGCAAGGCCCCGCGGCTCCCCAGCAAAAGCAAGGGGCGAGCTTTTGACTGGCTCCAGCAGAGCATAGCCGACATCCAAGTGTCAGTGCCGGGCGACCTGCCGGTCGGGGGGAGGTTGAAATCTTTTCACCAAAGGTGGCCTCTCATAACCTCCGATCAGTGGGTTCTCCAAATAGTCCGGCAGGGATACACCCTCAATTTGGCCTCAAAACCTCCAAATTGTCCACCGGGAGCTCAGTCTTACAGCTTCCAGCACAAGCAGGTACTTGCAGAGGAACTCTCCGCCCTTCTCAGCGCCAATGCGGTCGAGCCCGTGCCATCCGGGCAAGAAGGGCTGGGATTCTATTCCAGGTACTTCCTTGTGGAAAAGAAAACAGGGGGGATGCGTCCCATCCTAGACCTAAGGGCCCTGAACAAATATCTCGTAAAAGAAAAGTTCAGGATGCTTTCCCTGGGCACCCTTCTCCCCATGATTCAGCAAAACGATTGGCTATGCTCTCTGGACTTGAAGGATGCCTACACACACATCCCGATACTGCCAGCTCACAGACAGTATCTGCGATTTCAGTTGGGCACACGCCACTTCCAGTACTGTGTGCTACCCTTTGGGCTCGCCTCTGCACCCAGGGTGTTCACAAAGTGCCTAGCTGTGGTAGCAGTGGCACTTCGCAGGCTGGGGGTGCACGTGTTCCCATATCTCGACGATTGGCTGGTGAAGAACACATCCGAGGCAGGAGCCCTGCAGTCCATGCAGATGACTATTCGCCTCCTGGAGCTACTGGGGTTTGTGATAAATTACCCAAAGTCCCATCTTCTCCCAGTGCAGAAACTCGAATTCATAGGAGCCCTGCTGGATTCTCGGACAGCTCGCGCCTATCTTCCAGAGGCGAGAGCCAACAACTTGTTGTCCCTTGTCTCGCGGGTGCGTGCGTCCCAGCAGAACACAGCTCGGCAGATGTTGAGATTGCTGGGCCACATGGCCTCCACAGTTCATGTGACTCCCATGGCCCGCCTCCACATGAGATCTGCTCAATGGACCCTAGCCTCCCAGTGGTATCAGGCCGCTGGGGGTCTAGAGGACGTGATCCACCTGTCCACGAGTTTTCTCAAATCCCTGTATTGGTGGACGATTTGCTCCAATTTGACTCTGGGACGTCCCTTCCAAATTCCTCAGCCACAAAAAGTGCTGACCACGGATGCGTCTCTCCTGGGATGGGGAGCTCATGTCGATGGGCTTCACACCCAAGGAAGTTGGTCCCTCCAAGAACGCGATCTACAGATCAATCTTCTGGAGTTGCGAGCGATCTGGAACGCTCTGAAGGCTTTCAGAGATCGGCTGTCCCACCAAATTATCCAAATTCAGACAGACAACCAGGTTGCCATGTACTATGTCAACAAGCAGGGGGGCACCGGATCTCGCCCCCTGTGTCAGGAAGCCGTCAGCATGTGGCTCTGGGCTCGCCGTCACGGCATGGTGCTCCAAGCCACATATCTGGCAGGCGTAAACAACAGTCTGGCCGACAGGTTGAGCAGGATTATGCAACCTCACGAGTGGTCGCTCAACTCCAGAGTGGTGCGCCAGATCTTCCAAGCGTGGGGCACCCCCTTGGTGGATCTCTTCGCATCTCGAGTGAACCACAAAGTCCCTCAGTTCTGTTCCAGGCTTCAGGCCCCCGGCAGACTGGCATCGGATGCCTTCCTCCTGGATTGGGGGGAGGGCCTGCTGTATGCTTATCCTCCCATCCCTCTGGTGGGGAGGACTTTGTTGAAACTCAAGCAAGACCGAGGCACCATGATTCTGATTGCTCCATTTTGGCCGCGTCAGATCTGGTTCCCCCTTCTTCTGGAGTTGTCCTCCGAAGAACCGTGGAGATTGGAGTGTTTTCCGACCCTCATCACACAGGACGAAGGGGCGCTTCTGCATCCCAACCTCCAGTCTCTGGCTCTCACGGCCTGGATGTTGAGGGCGTAGACTTTGCCTCTTTGGGTCTGTCAGAGGGTGTCTCCCGCATCTTGCTTGCTTCCAGGAAAGACTCCACTAAGAGAAGTTACTTCTTCCATTGGAGGAGGTTTGCCGTCTGGTGTGACAGCAAGGCCCTAGATCCTCGCTCTTGTCCTACACAGACCCTGCTTGAATACCTTCTGCACTTGTCTGAGTCTGGTCTCAAGACCAACTCTGTAAGGGTTCACCTTAGTGCAATCAGTGCATACCATTACCCTGTGGAAGGTAAGCCGATCTCAGGACAGCCTTTAGTTGTTCGCTTCATGAGAGGTTTGCTTTTGTCAAAGCCCCCTGTCAAGCCTCCTACACTGTCATGGGATCTCAATGTCGTTCTCACCCAGCTGATGAAACCTCCTTTTGAGCCACTGAATTCCTGCCATCTGAAGTACTTGACCTGGAAGGTCATTTTCTTGGTGGCAGTTACTTCAGCTCGTAGAGTCAGTGAGCTTCAGGCCCTGGTAGCCCAGGCCCCGTACACCAAATTTCATCATAACAGAGTAGTCCTCCGCACTCACCCTAAGTTCCTGCCAAAGGTTGTGTCGGAGTTCCATCTGAACCAGTCAATTGTCTTGCCAACTTTTTTTCCCCGTCCTCATTCCTGCCCTGCTGAACGTCAGCTGCACACATTGGACTGCAAGAGAGCATTGGCCTTCTACCTGGAGCGGACACAGCCCACCAGACAGTCCGCCCAATTGTTTGTTTCTTTTGACCCCAATAGGAGGGGAGTGGCTGTAGGGAAACGCACCATATCCAATTGGCTAGCAGATTGCATTTCCTTCACTTACGCCCAGGCGGGGCTGGCTCTTGAGGGTCATGTCACGGCTCATAATGTTAGAGCCATGGCTGCGTCGGTAGCCCACTTGAAGTCAGCCTCCATTGAAGAAATTTGCAAAGCTGCGACGTGGTCATCTGTCCACACATTCACATCTCATTACTGCCTGCAGCAGGACACCCGACGCGACAGTCGGTTCGGGCAGTCAGTTCTTCAGAACCTGTTTGGGCTTTAGGATCCAACTCCACCCCCCGAGGGCCCTGTTTGTTCTGTTCCAGGCTGCACTCTCAGTTAGTTGGTAAATTTTTTAGGTCAATCTCTTTAATGTCCTCGCCGTTGCGATGCCCAATTGACCATGTTTGTTGTTTTGAGTGAGCCTGGGGGCTAGGGATACCCCATCAGTGAGAACAAGCAGCCTGCTTGTCCTCGGAGAAAGCGAATGCTACATACCTGTAGAAGGTATTCTCCGAGGACAGCAGGCTGATTGTTCTCACAAACCCGCCCGCCTCCCCTTTGGAGTTGAGTCTTCCCTTGAAGTGTATTGTCTTGCTACATACTGGACTGGCCGGCTCGAGCCGGTTTCGGGCGGGAAGACGGCCGCGCATGCGCGGTGCGCATGGGCGCGCGAGGACTAGCAAAGGCCTTTGCTAGTAAACTTTCCGATGGAGGGGGCTGCCGAGGACGTCAACCCATCAGTGAGAACAATCAGCCTGCTGTCCTCGGAGAATACCTTCTACAGGTATGTAGCATTCGCTAACCCAACACAACAAAGCTATAGACTATTAGACCCTGCTTGCACAAGTCACCACTGCATCCTATAAAAATCCCCATGTCCCAACCCCTACCCAATAACCCCCATAATCAAGTGGGGTTTATTTTAGGCAGGCAAACTTTTCATGATAGATACTTATTACATTTAATACAGCAGGTTCAAATGGAACATACACCTACTATCGTACTATCAATAGATGCAGAAAAAGCATTTGATAGAGTGTACTAGCCTTTCATGTTTGCTGTCTTGGGAAAAAAAGACATTCTGGGCTGCTACCCCACCTGAGGATACTTGTTATATAGACACCCCATGGCTAGCTTAAAGATTAATAGCTCCTTTACTAAACCTTTTGAATTGGACTGTGGCACGTGCCAGTGTTTTGCGGCATCACCCTTGTTATTTGAGATTTCCACCTAACCCTTCCAGTGGGTTTGGAGATATATTAAATTTCTTGGAGTTCCTATCACAGCCTCATTGGAAGGCTTATATGAAGTTAATTTTCCTTGTAAGCTCTGAGAATTAATGGAGGAATAAGACCAATGGGAGGGCTTAAATATATCCTGCATTGGAAGAATTCAAGTTGTAAAAATGATGATGTTTCCCAAAATACTTCATTTGTTGTTGGCCCTTCTCCTACCTATCCCTAAATGCTATTTTTTGTTTATTTAAATCATAAAAGTTTTGCATTCATCTGGAAAAAGCACCCTCCCGTGGTATGTTGAGCAATGCTATTTCAACCTAAACTTATGGGGGATATGGGTGTTTCAAATTTTTTACTTTATTCTAGGGCATCTGAATTAAGAGTTTTGGCTGAATGGCTTCAGGGTAGCGTTAAAAAAAATGGACTCACAGGGAACAGTCTTGGATAGGGACAGCTCTGCTTTGGGCAGTCCCCTGGTTACCCAAAAAGGATCTGTTAGGGATAATTAGAAGGACTGTGAAGGGGATTAGCTACACGCTTGCTACTTGTATGATTCGTACTACATTTTTCCCAGATCAGCTCTAATCTCCAAACAGATGTGCAGTATGCCCCCCTTTTTCCTTCAGGGACGTGGAATCCGGTGTATAGACGATGGGCTGTCAGTGGTTTACATACCCTATGGCAACTGTGGAAGGAGGGTGAATTTGTATCATTTACAGATTTAAAAGACAAATATGACTTAATGGTGTGGGAGACTTTCCATTATAGGCAGATTTGGGACTTTATTCATCTTTAAACCAAGTGGAAATTAAGCTTGGAGGAAACCCTCTTGGAAAGGCAATAAGAAGAGGGAGATAAGGGAAGTGTATCTTGCCTCTATTTAGCTTTATTAGAATATCATACTCCCCTTCAGAAGTACATATCCAAATGGGAAGCAGGTTTAGGTACTAGTTATCCCCCAGAATGTTGGAAGAGGGGCTTTAAATGTCTGTTGAAAGTTTCCACTGCTAGTAGCCTTGTGGAAAATGGTTTTAATTTTTTTTGTCACTGGTATTATACTCCTGTGAGCTTGAAAAAATGTTTCAAATCCTCTGATCTATGCTGGAGATAATGTGGAGGCCATGGGGACTCTTACTACATTTGGTGGAGCTGTCTGAAGGTTCAGCTGTATTGGCTATCCATTTTGGATACTTTACAACAGATAATACAAATAACATACAACTGATAATACAAATACCATACCCTGGAAGGGCAGATCATTGCTTGCTTCATTTCAAACCTTCTGAGATCAAGGTGGAACATCATAAATTGGCAGTTTATCTTTTTACGGCAAGAAAACTGGCTGTAGTACAAGCTTGGAAACAACTCTTCTTACCTTCTTTAGCTCCAGAAGTGCAAAAAATGGATTTTATTTTTCAAATGTCAAAATTGATGGCATTGTCTAAAGATATCAAGAGGAAACTGGTTCCATTCATTAACTGTACTTATAAATACAGAACACAGTTGTCAATGTGTAAGTCAGAGTTCTTCCATTCAAGGAGGAAAAACGCCTCAAAAACAAGCCACTCCCACAAATGTAAATGGGGTAAAGGCTACAAATTCATCATCACAGGCGCTTCTAAAACCTCCTCATTTTAAAACATTTTTTTGAAAAGGTTTTTTCTAATGCTAAACAACAAAACTGCTTTGCTGAGTAAGTTATAAAGTTTTACTTAACTTCGGCAGACTGCAGACTTTCTCCTCCCAGACCGTGATTCAACTGTGGTCAACGGGTCCCGTTTCACATTGCGCTGCTTCAGGACCACAGCAATTCAGTCAACCAATTCAATGGTCATAAATCATTCCGTTCATAGTGCCGACGGTAGCATGATGGCATTGAGACATGGACATCTAACTAAATTTTATGAAGTCTGAAGTACTTATGAGACAGAGAGCCTCACCAGAGTTTTGGTAAGAAGGCCTTTGTCATTGAGACACTGTTGTTCAAGCATCTCGTCTTTTGGGTTTTACATGATGTTGGTCTCTTGATATCTGGACACCAATGCATACCAGTGATGTAGGATGTGGGGATATTGGTTAGGAGGGGTTTTGAAGAAGCTATTGATGTCTTTTTTATTGATGTTCTTTGTGAATACATTTCAAGTAAACAGGTTTTTTTTTTTTTTTAATATTTGTTATAAAGGAATCATTCCCTTGGTAGTAAGCTCTACCTTGACCATTACTCTTGCCTGTTTTCGAATACTGTCAACTTGGAATGTTTTATCATAGGGACAAGTGTAGAGCCTGCAGTCATACGAAGGCTGTTATTTGTTTCAAGCTTCTGTAGTAGCTCTCCTAAGTCACATTAAAAAGGTGTAGAAGAGGACAGTACATTTAATGTGTATTGTTAGCATTAGAACACTTTGTACTCTGCAATCCAAAATACTGCACTTCCATTAAAAAAAAAAAGTCTTAGTAGAGAACATTTTTGTTTCCTTTACAGATAAATATTTTGAACAAAGTATAACAACTCACATACTTTGAGCCTGGTAAAGGCTACTGCCAGATTGGTAATTGGGCATGTGTTTTGAATGCAATTCATGCTATGCAGAATGCCTTATAGCTTATATACATCTAATGTGTAAATGATGATTGAATATAAATTTAAGTAATTTATGTTTTTAATTCCTCCTTTAACAGGTAAACCTGAACTGCCTAGACAACCAGGATCTACAGCCCAGTATGAAGAAGAAATGGAGACGTCAGCCCATTCCTCTAAGAGCGAATTCACTGATCCAGATTATCCCCAGAACGATGATTCTGATGCAAATAATTTCTTCAGCACACTGGATTGGCAAGGCAACTTCAGTTATTTATTAGTTTACTTGTGTTTTATAATAAGTTGTTCTTACAAGCCCATTATTGCAACTAGTTCAAAATGTCAATGAGAATATTATAACAGAAATTTTTATAATATAGAAACAAATTTCATACTCATGAGTCATATAGCCTAAGATGTATTTGCTAGTAGGGAAGTATTTTATGCAAATTTATCCCTCTAATCAGTTCTATGCTATTCAAATCATGTTAAGAAGTTTGACGTCTGGTACCATTTTATATGTGTGTGAACTGTTCTGTATTCAGACTTGGCAGGAATTATACTGGTCCCCTCTATAGGGTGTTTCCCCTTTGTCATTCAGCATTACTGAGAAACTTTCCGTTTCCTTAGGCTGCATCTCAGCACTTAGGACCAAAAGCTACAAGCTGGTTTGAACTCCAATCAACTAAGCAAGTTTCTCTGAAGACTAACAAGTGTTCCAATCATACATATAGGGTTAAGTGACTGTGCGTGGCTCCAAATGAAACAAACTTCCAAATCTTTCTTGTAAAGATTAGATGTCTCTACTGTATATGGTTAAATAACCATGGCTCTACAACCACTGTTTCCTTTTTCAGTCATTTGTTTTCCTCCTCTCCAAACCAGCAAACAATCAAGCCCCCATCAGGGATGCCCTGTGGTTTCTTCAAGACACTCCGAAGATCATCCCCACCTACCCTTCCCAGAGTCCTCAACTAATCCACATACCCAAAAGCCCACCCTCTCCCTATCCCCCCCTCTTTTATTAAATATTAGCAAAACAGTCCTGAAGTAAGTCCCAATCGCACTTATGGAGCAGAAAGCAGTCTGTACGCTGACCAGTAAGATGTTCCATCCAAAACAGATGGTGAAAATGCTGCTTCCAATCTTCCAGGGTAGGTGGCACAATACTTTTCCAATGAATTGTAGTAAGACATTTCCCAGCAGACATACCCCATGTTAGCAATTTGCCTTCCCACCAAATAGGACGATCACTGTAAAGGCCCAACAAACAAGCCTGTGGTGTAAAAGGCAACTCAGTCCGGAGGACTGTGAATAAGATTTGTATTACCTTGGACCAGAAAGGAGGTATTAAAGCACACTCCCACCAAGTATGCAAAAAAGTGCCCATCCCATTCATACATTGCCAACATGCATCAGATAAGGTGGGAAACATCCGCTGTAAACCGTCGGGAGTTTATTACCATCTAGTGAGTACTTTATAAGTATTCTCTTGAAGCAACACACAAACCGAAGCCCTCTGTACTTGTGCATACGTGGTCTCCCATTCCAGGGTAGAAAACCTGCACTGGAGGTCCTCCACCCAACTAAGCATAAATTTATGTTTAGAAAAATCCTAACCCCCTCACATATTTATAAAGTAACGAAATGGATCAGTGAGCCTTTTTCAATAGTAACTGCAAATTTTCCAGTCACTCCTTTCGGGGATCATCCCGTAACCAGCCCTGTCTAGTTATAAAATGCTGAAGTTGCATGTAGGAAAGAAAATCCCCAAATGGTAAATTATACTAACCCCGTAACCTCTCGAAAGGTATAATTCGCCCCTCAGCTAAGTCCTCCAAAAGCAAACCAAACCCAGCCCTTTCCATCGAGCAGAAACGCCCCCCCCCCCCCCCCCCCCCCCTTCCTGCCTCAAATCTGGACTCTCAATACAAGATAGAAACCAGATCCATCTGTCCCCGCAGTCTATATGCCTCTCCCCATATCTCAAATAAATGGCGCAGAAAGGGATTTGATATCTTTTGGGGGGACCACCCTGGGCCCAGAGAAGTCCACAAAAGAGTACTCAATGGGCGATTAGGGAACTATCACTGCTCCAATATCACAGACTGTCCAAGTTTTCAATCTAACATCATTCTGAACTGGGTGGCCTTATAATTCCAAACTAAATTGGGGATTGCTCTACCACCCTGTTCCGGGGCTCTCCACAAAACCTGTTGAGCCAACGATGGGCGCTTCCCCTCCCAAATAAAGTGGGAACGGAAGGCTTGTATATGCCAGATAACTCTATGAGGGGATGCTAAGTGGTAAGGTCTGAAACAAAAAGAGCAACTGCGGTAAGTCATTCATCTTCATCACCACTATGCAGCCCTACCAGGACAACCATAACCCTTTCCATCACCTCAATTCTGTGCGAATATGGGATAATGTCTTGTCATAGTTAAGTGCATATAAGCACCGCAGGTCACAGAGCACCTGAATACTCAAATATCAAAAACTAAGTGAGGCACAGCGAAAAGGAAGAGCCAGGCGTAACCAATCTTCCTCCACCCTAGTAGTGGTGTGATACCCAGTAACTCACTTTTATCCATATTAATTTTCAGCCTCGCAACTCTTTCAGATTCCCGAAACACCTCCTGAATAATAGGAAGGGTCAGCCCCAGATCTCTATTAAACAATAAAACATCATTCACAAAAAAGAGCGATATGATTAACTAGGGTGGGACCAGGCTGCTGGCATCGCCATTGAAAAAGGAGATAGAGCAGCTTTTAAACTAGAAACAGGGGGAAGGCCGACATTCGCTCAAAAGCGCATGGTTCGGGATAGGTATCTTTCAAAGATATTCACCAAAACAGGGAAGATAAGGTATCCTGATAGTGAGGTTGCAAAAGAGACCGTAGTAGATCAGATGTCCTTAAATAAAAATAAAAAACAGACAAAAGATTGCAAATTAATACTGTCAAGTACTGAGCATGGTGTAAATAGGAACAACAAACATAGTTTGAAATGTCTATATGCGAATGCCAGGAGCCTAAGAAATAAGATGGGAGAGTTAGAATATATTGCAGAAAATGAAAAATTAGATATAATAGGCATCTCTGAGACCTGATGAAAGGAGGATAACCAGTGGGACACTGTCATACTGGGGTACAAACTATATTGTAGTGATAGGGTGGATCGAATTGGTGGAGGGGTAGCATTGTATATTAACGAGAGCCTTGAATCAAATAGATTGAAAATTCTGTAGGAAACAAAACACTTCTTGGAATCACTATGGATTGAAATTCCATGTTTAAATGGGAAAAGGATAGTGATAGGACTGTACTACTGTCCGCCTGGCCAGGATGAACAGAAGGATGCAGAAATGTTAAAGGAAATTAGGGACGCAAACAAACTGGGCAACGCAATAATGGTGATTTCAATTACCCCAATATTGACTGGGTAAATGTAAGATTGGGGCACGCTAGGAAGATAAAATTCCTTGATGAAATCAAGGACTGCTTTATGGAGCACCTGGTACAGGAGCCAACGAGAGAAGGAAAAAGTCTAGACCTAGTCCTTAGCAGAGCGGTGCGGGAAGTAATGGTGCTGGGGCCGCTTGATAACAGTGATCATAATATGATCGGATTTGATATTAGCTTTGAAGTAAGTATACATAGGAAATCAAATACGTTAGCGTTTAACTTTGAAAAAGGAGACTATGATAAAATGAGAAGAATGGTGGAAAAAAAGAGGAGCGACTGCAAGGGTCAAAAATTTACATCAGGCGTGGATGCTGTTCAAAAACACCATAGGCCAAATATATTCCGTGTATTAAAAAAGGAGGACGGAAGGCCAAACAACAGCCGGCGTGGTTAAAAACTGAGGTGAAGGAAGCTATTAGAGCTAAAAGAAAATCCTTCAGAAAATGGAAGCAGGAACCAACTGAAAATAAGAAACAGCATAAGAAATGTCAAGTCAAATGCGAAGCGCTGATAAGGAAGGCTAAGAGGGACTTCGAAAAAAAGTTTGCGTTGGAAGCCAAAACACACAGTAACAATTTTTTTAGGTCTATTGAAAGCAGGAAGCCAGCAAAAGAATCGGTTGGACCACTAGATGACCGAGGAGTAAAAGGGGCCATCAGGGAAGACAAAGCTGTAGTGGAGAGATTAAATGAATTCTTTGCTTCGGTCTTCACCGAGGAAGATTTGGGTGGGATACCGGTGCCAGAAATGGTATTCGAAGCTGACGAGTCGGAGAAACTTAATAAATTCTCTGTAAACCTGGAGAATGTAATGGGGCAGTTCTACAAACTGAAGAGTAGCAAATCTCCTAGACCGGATGGTATTCATCCCAGAGTACTGATACAACTGAAAAATGAACTTGCAGAGCTATTGTTAGTAATATGTAATTTATCCTTAAAATAGAGCTTGGTACTGGAAGATTGGAGGGTGGCCAATGTAACGCTGATTTTTAAAAAAGATTCCAGAGGAGATCCGGGAAAATATAGACCGGTGAGTCTGACGTTGGTGCCGGGCAAAATGGTAGAGACTATTATAAAGAACAAAATTACAGAGCATATTCAAAAGCATGGATTTAGTGAAGGGAAATCTTGCCTCACCAATCTGCTACATTTCTTTGAAGTGGTGAACAAACATGTGGATAAAGGTGAGCCGGTTAATATTGTGTATCTGGATTTTCAGAAGGCGTTTGACAAAATACCTCATGAAAGACTCCAGAGGAGATTGGAGAGTCATGGGATAGGAGGTAGTGTTCTACTGTGGATTAAAAACTGGTTAAATGATAGAAAACAGAGAGTAGGGTTAAATGGTCAGTATTCTCAATGGAGAAGGGTAGTTAGTGGTGTTCCCCAGGGGTCTGTGCTGGGACCACTGCTTTTTAACATATTTATAAATGACCTAGAGATGGGAGTAACTAGTGACGTAATTAAATTTGCTGATGACACAAAGTTATTCAAAGTCATTAAATCGTGGCAGGATTGTGAAAACTTACAAGAGGACCTTACAAGACTGGGAGACTGGGCGTCTAAATGGCAGATGATGTTTAATGTGAGCAAGTGCAAAGTGATGCATGTGGGAAAGAAGAACCCGAATTATAGCTACGTCATGCAAGGTTCCACGTTAGGAGTCACAGACCAAGAAAGAGATCTAGGTGTCGTCGTCGATGATACATTGAACCCTTCTGCTCAGTATGCTGCTGCAGCTAAGAAAGCAAATAGAATGTTAGGTATTATTAGGAAAGGAATGGAAAACAAAAATGAGGATATTATAATTGTATCACACCATGGTGCGACCGCACCTCGAATATTGTGTTCAATTCTGGTCGCCGTATCTCAAAAAAGATATAGTGGAATTAGAAGGGTGCAGAGAAGGGTGATGAAAATGATAAAGGGGATGGGACGACTTCCCTATGAGTGAGGAAAGGCTAAATTGGCTAGGCCTCTTCAGCTTGGAAAAGAGACAACTAAGGGGAGATATGATAGAGGTTTATAAAATAATGAGTGGAGTGGAACAGGTAGACATAAATCGTTTGTTTACTCTTTCCAAAAATACTAGGACTAGGGAGCATGTGATGAAGTTACAAAGTTAGTAAATTTAAAATGAATCGGAGAAAATTATTCTTCATTCAACGTGTAATTAAACTCTGGAATTCGTTGCCAGAGAATGTAGCAAAAGCAGATAGCTTAGCGGCGTTTAAAAAAGGTTTGGATGGCTTCCTATAGGAAAAGTCCATAGACCATTATTAAAATGGGGAAAATCCACTTCTTATTTCTAGGATAAGCAGCATAAAATGTATTGTACTTTTGGGGATCTTGGTAGGTACTTGTGACCTGGATAGGCCACTGTTAGAAACAGGATGCTGGGCTTGATGGACCTTTGGTCTGTCCCAGTATGGCAATACTTATGTACTTAGTAATTCAAGCGAAATTACATCATCTGTTTTAATATTTCTTCTCACAATCATGTCACTTTTTAAATTTAAAATTAATCTGTTCTCATTCATCCACCTTAAAATAACAACTATACAATGCTGAAATTTCAAACGTCCAGTCACAAAATTATCATTCATGGGGGGGGGGAAAACATCATTGGCATATATACAAAATTGAACATGCAAAGTGGCAAACCCTGGTTCTGTCTTGTTTTTAAAAGGCTACTGTCTCAAGTTTTCTCTTTCTGTCATTTTCAATGTGAGCATCTGGGTAGGGGATGGTCAGTAGCAGAACATTTTTTTTAAACCTTTTTTGTGTAATCAGTGAGTGTGCAATCTCCATGCTTCATAGGGGCCAAAAAGACACTTGAGGCTCTCCACAAGTAAGGCCCCAATGCTCAAAGCTCTGGTGCTGTTTTGAATAGCTCTGTAAAAATACTGCCAGAACAGCACAGAACAATGCCCAATGCTAATAAGATATAAATATAGACACGCTCATAGCGTTGGCCATTAGGGAGTTTGGTGGGAGGATTGTAATATAGTAGATGACGGCAGAAAAAGACCTTCCCGGTCCATCCAGTCTGCCCAACTAGATAAACTCATATGTGCTACTTTTTGTGTATACCCTACCTTGATTTGTACCTGTCCTTTTCAGGGCACAGACCGTATAAGTGTGCCCAGCACTATCCCCGCTTCCCAACCACCAGCCCCGCCTCCCACCACCAACTCTGGCACAGACCGTATAAGTCTGCCCAGCGTTATCCCCGCCTCCCAACCCCCAGCCCCGGCATAGACCGTATAAGTCTGCCCAGCACTATCCCCACCTCCCACCACCGGTTCTGCCACCCAATCTCAGCTAAGCTCCTGAGGATCTATTCCTTCTGAACAGGATTCCTTTATATTTATCCCACGCATGTTTGAATTCCGTTACCGTTTTCATTTCCACCACCTCCCGCGGGAGGGCATTCCAAGCATCCACCACTCTGTGAAGAAATACTTCCTGACATTTTTCTTGAGTCTGCCCCCCTTCAATCTCATTTCATGTCCTCTAGTTCTACCACCTTCCCCTCTCCGGAAAAGGTTCGTTTGCAGATTAATACCTTTCAAATATTTGAACGTCTGTATCATATCACCCCTGTTTCTCCTTTCCTCCAGAGTATACATGTTCAGGTCAACAAGTCTCTCCTCATACGTCTTGTAATGCTAATCCCATACTATTCTCGTAGCTTTTCTTTGCACCACTTCCATTTTTTTAACATCCTTCGCAAGATACGGCCTCCAAAACTGAACACAATACTCCAGGTGGGGCCTCACCAACGTCTTATACAGGGGTATTAAAACCTCTTTTCTTCTGCTGGTCACACCTCTCTCTATACAGCCTAGCAATCTTCTAGCTACGGCCACCGCTTTGTCACACTGTTTCGTCGCCTTCAGGTCCTCAGATACTATCACCCCAAGATCCCTCTTCCCGTCGGTACCTATCAGACTCTCCCCGCCTAACACTTACGTCTCCCTTGGATTTCTACTCCCTAAATGCATCACTTTACATTTCTTCACATTGAATTTTAATTGCCAAACATTAGACCATTCTTCTAGCTTCCGTAGATCTTTTTCATGTTTTCCACTCCCTTTGGGGTGTCCACTCTGTTGCAAATCTTGGTGTCATCCGCAAAAAGGCAAACTTTACCTTGTAACCCTTCGGCAATGTCACTCACAAATATATTGAACAGAATCGGCCCTAGCACCGATCCTTGAGGCACTCCACTATTCACCTTTCCCTCCGACGAGCGAACTCCATTTACCACCACCCTCTGGCGTCTGCCCATTAACCAGTTCCTAATTTGGTGTATGCACAGAAGAGTTCCATAGTAATTCAGCTCCTGTGCGCATAAGGCCTAAATATAAGCATTTTTGGTTATTTATTTTTTTACTTGGATGTTTATATTTAGATGCAGGAAACAGACACCAATCTGTGTTTTCACTTTGGGCGTTTAAAATTTTTTTTTTTAGCATGGACATTTTAAATTTAGATGCAGGAAACAGATGGCAATATGTGCTTTCACTTGGGTCTGCTGTTTCTCACGACCAGCACTTAAGGGCTTGCATGGGCTTCCTTATGCTTCCAAAAGCAATCAAACCCGGCAGATTTGCAGAAAGAATCGTGGGGAAATCCTCCCTTTTGACACCGTAACGGCTGCTCCAACCTGGTGTTATTTTTTACAGCAGTAAGGAAGGCAGTATTGTTTTGGGTGCTGTTTTCTGAGCTTTGGGGAGGAATACAAAATTACCTCATTAACATGAGCTTGACTACATTAGCATGCTACTTACATGGTTTGTCTGCGCACATTCATTTGTTATTGCGCTCTAGGTCTCTGAACATTGTGTGCAGATTAATGCGGGTGCTAGTACGGTGCTAATGGCTTCTAGTGCCCGTGTTTACTCTTGAGCATTGGGGCGTAAGAGAATAGAAAAATATAAGATCAAAAAAATCAATGACCGGGACCAATTACCTCATCTGCACTTCAAACCTCATATTATTCATTGACCAACAGTTTCACCACCTTTGATTCCAATTGAATAGACAAAGACCCAAGCACCTCCTTTTCCTCTAGTGGTGCTAAATTTATTAGACAGAGATCAGCAGCTATTCCCACTTCAAACAATCCAGATTGAAATGTTTTACATAAAAAAAAGTCTCGCTTACAGACTGCATTACTTCATCCTGAAAAAAGGAATAGAAAGATGGCTGAAACATCAAAAGGGCCCCTTGAAACCTAAATGTTGTATAAAACATCAATGAACATAAAAGTTATAGGTGCATGAAATAATTTGCTCATAAATTAGTTAAAGGTTAATTTTGTAAGTGGTCAAAATCCCCCCCCCCCCCCCCCCAAATGTGGTTGTATTGTTAAGAAGACTTTTATATGCTTATTTTAAATAAATTGATTTTAATTACTCTCCTTGCAAATGTATGTTACAATCCAAAGGACTTCTAAGGGCTAGATTAATAAATGTGCTACCAAATTAGTGCACATTAATGTACATTGTTATTAAATAGGTCCATTTTATAAGTGGGGCCTGTGTTAAATTTTATATGTCAATGTCTATCAGCGGCTCTAATGTGGTAGCGCACTTCAGTATATCTGTCTCTAACTTTGTACCTGAGATAGCAAGAGGGTGAAGTGACTTGCCCCAGGTCACATGGAATGTCAGCTGGAAAAGTGTGATTTTAACCCTGACTTTCCTGGTTCTCTGCCTACTGATTTAACTACAAGGTATCTGCTCTTTTCCATTCAGTTTGTTTTTGTTACATTTGTACCCCGCGCTTTCCCACTCATGGCAGGCTCAATGCGGCTTATATGGGGCAATGGAGGGTTAAGTGACTTGCCCAGAGTCACAAGGAGCTGCCTGTGCCTGAAGTGGGAATCGAACTCAGTTCCTCAGTTCCCCAGGACCAAGTCCACCACCCTCACCACTAGGCCACTCCTCCACTGCACTCCACTCCTCCAGTTGACAGTCCTGATTCAAAGGTTTCATGTATTCAAAAACTTATGTTTAAAAGAAAAGAAGATATGATGATAAAATGTTCATTATTACTAATTGTTCCCCCCCCCCCCCCAATCAAACAGATGGAAAGGTACAGAAATTGAAGGGGTGAGTCATATTTCCAGAGCAGATGATATAGAAGTAGAGGATGACAGTGAACCATCAGATGAGGAATTGGCTGCTTACTCCAGCGAGCATAAGACAGTAAGCGTTGAGGAGAAGAGGAAATCACCACAGGGAGAAGAGGTTAAAGCTGAAGACTTGATTTTGAAACAAAGTTTGAATCGCCCACTGACGAATTCCATTCATTAAAGGTGGAAGATAGTGTTGATTTACTTGGATTGAACTCTGAGTGTCAATTAGAGCAGAATCCTCATACTTCAGAGATGAAAAGTTCATCTAGCAATGCAGATATACTGAACAATTTATTTTTGAGTAACACATCACAGGATTCTACTGAAGATTTGCTGGGGAACAGGACAAGACTTTTTTTTCAACAGCACGCCTCAAACATTAGTTAATACCTCAACTACCTCATCCGCACCTATATCTGGTAAGTGATTTATATACATTTCTGTATGTGACCACGAGGCAATTATATTGAAATAATGTTGAGTTTTAACAAACATATCCAGAAACAAATTAACCAAAGTTCAAACGTGTTTGAGTAACTCAGCTCATTGTAGGGTGCATTGGCAATTAGGAGAGAACAGTGAACGTGCACTTATGCCTAGATGCTATACCTAACCTTATGTGTTTGTTTTATTTATTAACAAAAGTTATGTATGTAAGCGGGGTACAATTCAAACATTCATAAAAGCAATAAAAATATACATTTACAACCAAATACAGGTACAGTGCTATATCCTTTCACCATTCTTCCTTTCACCACAAAATGCCACCTCATCATCTAGAGAATATCTCATATTACATTTCCCAAGTTATAAAACTTAACCTACAAAACTATCCATAATGCTAATTTTTCTTACCAAACTCTGGAACTCATTACCCAAGTATATCAGACACTTGGACCCAGATGCACTAAATCCACGCTAAAAGCCCTTCCCTTACCGATCCCCAGTTGCTGCTTACCGTTTTGTAAACAACGGGAATTCATGAAGGAATCACATATAAATGAGCTGCTCGTTGTTAGCACATTTGCATGCGATCTCCTTCCAGCCAGTCGGTCAGCTGAGCATGCGCAGAGCAGCCAAGCATTAAGCGTGACTGCTCTGAGCATGTCACAGATGGCTTCATACATGCAGACAAGCTGCGTGTATAATAGCCATCTACAGCATTGCGTGCCTGCCCACCATCACAGTGCGTTTACCTGACACTGGTGTCAGCTAAGGCACTGTGATCAGTGAGAGAGACCAGGACTGTGTAAATGGGTAGGGAAATGGAAAAAGAATGTTTCTGTCTGAGTTCAGTTCTATTTCAAACCAGACCTTAAAAAAAATGAGAATCACTTCCTCGAAGAGACGGGCTTGTATTTTCCCCTCCCCTCCTCTTCAGTGCTTCTGGAAAAGATAATTTTCCTGCCCTACAATGCCAGCACCAGATGAGAGAAAGAGGGCACAAGGGAGACTTCCAGGTGGCACTGACAGCTCCTGAAGATCAGCTTCCTTGCACCAGCAGCCCAGCCAGGGATTAACGAGAGCTGCAGACCTCCCATTGATTTTCCACGTAGTAGGGACTGCTTTTGTGCTTGGGGGTCGGAAAAACGCTATGCAGTCACCTTGCATGCATGATTATACAGTAATTAGCTTCATTATAAAAGCTTGCTACGTGAACAGGAAAATGGCTTGGAAAACCCCTTTGTGCATGTCGCATTTTACTACTTGCTCGCTAAAAAACCGACTAGAACTAGTTTAAAAAACCACGTTGCTGGCTCGTTAGTGTTAGGTGCATCTGGGCCTCGGTCAATTATATATCATTTAGAAGTTACTTAAAGCCCCACGGCTTTATATCTGTGTTCAGGTAAGTATGAAAAGATTTTTTTTAATAGTTGTATTCTTTAATTGTCTTGTAATGTTTGTCTTAATTGTTTTGTAAGCCCGCATGGAACCTGAGCAATGTTGGGGAAATGTAGGGTAGAATAAATAAATAATCTGCCAGTTTAAATAAGTGCACAAGACCAATCTGTAATGAGATATTAATGCACAAGAAAATTATGGAAAGCTTTAGTAACAAGAATACTTTCTTTACTGTTTTTTGAAAGTGACAACAGTCAAATTGTTCCACTCAAAAGGTCCACCAACGTAAATGAATGATTACATGTTTCCAAAAAACAATATGAGGTGGCAGAAAAAGTAACAACCTATCTCCTCCAGATCGAAGAGCTTAAAAATTATGCTTATAATATAGGCCTTGTGGATAAACAAGGTGGCCCTCTATTCATTTGTCCTAGATTTAAGAGTGCAGAATTGTTACTAAACTAACTTTTATCCCAACCTAAATCTGCACCTGTTGCTACCCACTTTTTATACTCCTAAATTTGAGTTTGGTGAAATTTTGGAACTTAGCCCTAGTAAATTTTCAGAGGGGCCAATTTAGAAGCATAACGTTCAAAGTTAGGGGGCAAAAAATCTTTGGATTATCAGGTTTATCTCTAATAAACTGAAATTGGAATCACCTTTATCATGACTTGTGGCATATATAGAAGTTATTTAGCCAAACTGGTATTAGAGTAAATTGCAGGTTGTGACATTTTTATTGGAATAACATAAGAATTCTCCGAGGACGAGCAGGCTGCTTGTTCTCACTGATGGGTGACGTCCACGGCAGCCCCTCCAATCGGAAACTTCACTAGCAAGGCCTTGCTAGTCCTTGCGCGCCCATGCGCACCCGTCTTCCCCGCCCGAACCGGCTCGTATTCGTCAGTCTTCTTTGTCCGCGCTCGTTCGGTCGTGTTTACGCCGTTCGCGCCCCTTAAGTTGACCCCTCACGCGTCTTTTGACTTTTCGCTACTAAAAAAAAAAAAAGAGGATTTCGGAAGAAGGCCTTTCGGTCTTTTTCCCCTTCTTGTATTTCCAGTTTTTGCCCCGTTAAGTTTTCTTTCATTTTCGGGGTAGGCCCTTTGAGGCCTCGGGTCAAATTTTTCTCCCCCTCTTTTTGGTGCCTTAACCGCAATTACGAGTGTGATTTCGCCGGCGTGATTTTTTTCGCCCATGTCATCGAAGTCTCCCAGGCAGCTTCAAGAAGTGCACCCAGTGCGCCCGGTAATCTCGCTCACTGACAGGCACGCGTCGTGTCTTCAGTGTCTGGGGCTGGGCACCGCCCGCAGGCCTGTAGTCTTTGCGCCCTTTTACAGAAAAGGACTCAGGTAGCGAGATTGGCCCAGTGGAACGTTGGTGTTCTCGGGCTCTTCGTCGGCATCGGCACCAGGAATATCGAGTGCGTCGACGTCGACAGCGTCAAGACCTCCGCCCTCGGCCGCGAGTGCATCGAGGCAATCGACCCTCTGTGTCGTCGGGGCCGAGACATCGGAAGGGCTGCTGTGGCGTCGGTGGTACCGGGACCTCCACTAGTGCTGATGTCGTCGGACGTGGTGCTTCGACTGGAGTGCAGGTGAGGGCTGTCCATTCCCCTGCTGGTGGCGGTGAGCCTTCGGGTGGGTCTCCCCCTACCTGAGGGCTCCTGCGGTACAGCCCCCCCGAGACCGACCTTCTTCGGCCTCGGCCCCGAGGAAGCGACGGCTGGATTCTACGTCCTCCTCGTCGGTACCGGGAAGCTCCGGTGACATGCTTCGTTTGAAAAAGTCAAAGAAGCATCGACACCGGTCTCCTTCCCGTGTTGGTACCGAGAGCTCTGGGTCGCCGAGGGAGTCGGCACCCAGCAGGCATCGGCACCGGGAGGACCGCTCACCCTCTATTCAGGAGGTGTCGATGCGCTCCACCTTGGACAGCCCGAACAGACTCTGACATCGACACCTGCATCGGCTTCCATGTCTTTCTCCACAGCCGCTCTGCACGAGAGTCTCCGGGCCGTTCTCCCGAGATCCTGGGAGAGCTGTTGCGCCCTTCCCTCCGGTACCGGGGGTGCTTGCGCCACCGGTACCGTCGAGTGAGGCGCCGGCTGGCCCTTTGCCCGGGGTGAGGTCTCCGACATCGGTGCCACTTGCGGTACCGACTGCGGTCGCCTCCCAGGAAGGCTCCCTGACGACGTCGGCGGAGGGAGCTTCGCCGGTGCGGGCGAGGGAGTCTACCTCTCGACGCTCCCACCGTGGCCGTGGTTCCACGGAGTTGAGCCGGGCACGGCTTCAGACACAGGTCCGTGAACTTGTGTCTGATACCGATGGTGAGGCCTCGTGGGAGGAGGAGGAGGACATCAGATATTTCTCTGACGAGGAGTCTGATGGCCTTCCTTCTGATCCCACTCCCTCCCCTGAAAGGCAGCTTTCTTCTCCCGAGAGTCTGTCTTTTGCGACCTTTGTCCGGGAGATGTCTACGGCCATCCCCTTCCCGGTGGTCGTGGAGGACGAGCCCAGGGCTGAAATGTTTGAGCTCCTGGACTATCCTTCTCCATCTAAGGAAGCGTCCACAGTACCCATGCATCATGTCCTAAAAAAGACATTGCTGGCGAACTGGACCAAGCGTTTAACTAATCCCCACATTCCCAAGAAGATCGAGTCCCAGTACCGGATCCATGGGGACCCAGAGCTGATGCGCACTCAGTTGCCTCACTCTGGAGTTGTGGATTTGGCCCTAAAGAAGGCTAAGAGTTCTAGGGAGCATGCTTCGGTGCCCCCAGGCAAAGACTCTAGAACCTTAGACTCCTTTGGGAGGAAGGCCTACCATTCCTCTATGCTCGTGGCCAAAATTCAGTCTTACCAGCTCTACACGAGCATACACATGCGGAACAATGTGCGGCAGTTGGCGGGCTTGGTGGACAAGCTCCCTCCTGAGCAAGCCAAGCCTTTTCAGGAGGTGGTCAGGCAGCTGAAGGCGTGCAGAAAATTCCTGGCCAGAGGGGGATACGACACCTTTGATGTTGCGTCCAGGGCCGCTGCTCAAGGTGTGGTGATGTGCAGACTCTCATAGCTGCGTGCCTCCGACCTGGAGAATAGAATCCAGCAGCGGATTGCGGACTCGCCTTGCCGTGCGGATAATATTTTTGGAGAAAAGGTCGAACAGGTGGTAGAGCAGCTTCACCAGCGGGATACCGCTTTCGACAAGTTCTCCTGCCGGCAGCCTTCAGCTTCTACCTCCACAGGTAGACGTTTTATGGGGGACGGAAGACTGTTCCCTACTCTTCTGGCAAGCGTAGGTACAGTCCTCCTTCTCGACAGCCTGTGGCCCAGGCTAAGCCCCAGCGCGCTCGCTCTCGTCAGCAGCGTGCGACTCAGCAAGGCCCCTCGGCTCCCCAGCAAAAGCAAGGGACGAGCTTTTGACTGGCTCCAGCAGAGCATAGCCGACATCCAAGTGTCAGTGCCGGGCGATCTGCCTCGGAGGGAGGTTGAAAGTTTTTCACCAAAGGTGGCCTCTCATAACCTTCAATCAGTGGGTTCTTCAAATAGTCCGGCACGGATACACCCTCAATTTGGGCTCAAAACCTCCAAATTGTCCACCGGGAGCTCAGTCTTACAGCTTCCAACACAAGCAGGTACTTGCAGAGGAACTCTCCTCCCTTCTCAGCGCCAATGCGGTCGAGCCCGTGCCATCCGGGCAGGAAGGGCTGGGATTCTATTCCAGGTACTTCCTTGTGGAAAAGAAAACAGAGGGGATGCGTCCCATCCTAGACCTAAGGGCCCTGAACAAATATCTGGTCAAAGAAAAGTTCAGGATGCTTCCCTGGGCACCCTTCTCCCCATGATTCAGGAAAACGATTGGCTATGCTCTCTGGACTTGAAGGACGCCTACACGCACATCCCGATACTGCCAGCTCACAGGCAGTATCTACGATTTCAGCTGGGCACACGTCACTGCCAGTACTGTGTGCTACCCTTTGGGCTCGCCTCTGCGCCCAGAGTGTTCACGAAGTGCTTGGCTGTAGTAGCAGCGGCACTTCGCAGGCTGGGGGTACACGTGTTCCCATATCTCGACGATTGGCTGGTGAAGAACACATCCGAGGCAGGAGCTCTGCAGTCCATGCAGATGACTATTCGCCTCCTGGAGCTACTGGGGTTTGTGATAAATTATCCAAAGTCCCATCTTCTCCCAGTACAGAGACTCGAATTCATAGGAGCTCTGCTGGATTCTCGGATGGCTCGTGCCTATCTCCCAGAGGCAAGAGCCAACAACTTGTTGTCCCTCGTCTCGCGGGTGCAAGCGTCCCAGCAGATCACAGCTCGGCAGATGTTGAGATTGCTGGGCCACATGGCCTCCACAGTTCATGTGACTCCCATGGCCCGCATTCACATGAGATCTGCTCAGTGGACCCTAGCTTCCTAGTGGTTTCAGGCTGCTGGGGATCTAGAAGACGTGATCCACCTGTCCACGAGTTTTCTCAAATCCCTGTATTGGTGGACGATTTGGTCCAATTTGACTCTGGGACGTCCTTTCCAAATTCCTCAGCCACAAAAAGTGCTGACTACCGATGCGTCTCTCCTGGGGTGGGGAGCTCATGTCGATGGACTTCACACCCAGGGAAGCTGGTCCCTCCAGGAACGAGATCTGCAGATCAATCTTCTGGAGTTGCGAGCAGTCTGGAACGCTCTGAAGGCTTTCAGAGATCGGCTGTCCCACCAAATTATCCAAATTCAGACGGACAACCAGGTTGCCATGTATTACATCAACAAGCAGGGGGGCACCGGATCTCGCCCCCTGTGTCAGGAAGCCGTCAGCATGTGGCTCTGGGCTCGCCGTCACGGCATGGTGCTCCAAGCCACATATCTGGCAGGCGTAAACAACAGCTGGCCGACAGACTGAGCAGGATTATGCAACCTCACGAGTGATCGCTCAATTCCCGAGTAGTGCGCCAGAACTTCCAGGTGTGGGGCACCCCCTTGGTAGATCTCTTTGCATCTCGAGCCAACCACAAAGTCCCTCAGTTCTGTTCCAGGCTTCAGGCCCACGGCAGACTGGCATCGGATGCCTTCCTCCTGGACTGGGGGGAGGGTCTGCTGTATGCTTATCCTCCCATACCTCTGGTGGGGAAGACTTTGTTGAAACTCAAGCAAGACCGAGGCACCATGATTCTGATTGCTCCTTTTTGGCCGCGTCAGATCTGGTTCCCTCTTCTTCTGGAGTTGTCCTCCGAAGAACCGTGGAGATTGGAGTGTTTTCCGACCCTCATTACACAGGACGAGGGGGCGCTTCTGCATCCCAACCTCCAGTCTCTGGCTCTCACGGCCTGGATGTTGAGAGCGTAGACTTTGCCTCTTTGGGTCTGTCAGAGGGTGTCTCCCGCATCTTGCTTGCTTCCAGGAAAGATTCCACTAAGAGGAGTTACTTCTTTGTATGGAGGAGGTTTGCCGTCTGGTGTGACAGCAAGGCCCTAGATCCTTGCTCTTGTCCTACACAGACCCTGCTTGAATACCTTCTGCACTTGTCTGAGTCTGGTCTCAAGACCAACTCTGTAAGGATTCACCTTAGTGCAATCAGTGCATACCATTACCGAGTGGAAGGTAAGCCGATCTCAGGACAGCCTTTAGTTGTTCGCTTCATGAGAGGTTTGCTTTTGTCAAAGCCCCCTGTCAAACCTCCTACAGTGTCATGGGATCTCAATGTCGTTCTCACCCAGCTGATGAAACCTCCTTTTGAGCCGCTGAACGCCTGCCATCTGAAGTACTTGACCTGGAAGGTCATTTTCTTGGTGGCAGTTACTTCAGCTCGTAGAGTCAGTGAGCTTCAGGCCCTGGTAGCCCAGGCCCCTTACACCAAATTTCATCATAACAGAGTAGTCCTCTGCACTCACCCTAAGTTCTTGCCAAAGGTTGTGTCGGAGTTCCATCTGAACCAGTCAATTGTCTTGCCAACATTCTTCCCCGTCCTCATTCCTGCCCTGCTGAATGTCAGCTGCACACATTGGACTGCAAAAGAGCATTGGCCTTCTATCTGGAGCGGACACAGCCCAACAGACAGTCCGCCCAATTGTTTGTTTCTTTTGATCCCAACAGGAGGGGAGTGGCTGTGGGGAAACGCACCATATCCAATTGGCTAGCAGATTGCATTCCTTCACTTACGCCCAGGCTGGGCTGGCTCTTGAGGGTCATGTCACGGCTCATAATGTTAGAGCCATGGCAGCGTCGGTAGCCCACTTGAAGTCAGCTACTATTGAAGAGATTTGCAAAGCTGCGACGTGGTCATCTGTCCACACATTCACATCTCATTACTGCCTGCAGCAGGATACCTGACGCGACAGTCGGTTCGGGCAGTCAGTGCTTCAGAATCTGTTCGGGGTTTAGAATCCAACTCCACCCCCCTAGGCCCATGTTTATTCTGTTCCAGGCTACACTCTCAGTTAGTTGGATAAATTGTTAGGTCAATCTCAGTTATGTCCTCGCCGTTGCGAGGCCCAATTGACCATGTTTGTTGTTTTGAGTGAGCCTGGGGGCTAGGGATACCCCAGTGAGAACAAGCAGCCTGCTTGTCCTCTGAGAAAGCGAATGCTACATACCTGTAGAAGGTATTCTCCGAGGACAGCAGGCTGATTGTTCTCACAAACCCGCCCGCCTCCCCTTTGGAGTTGTGTCTTCCCTTGTCTTTGTCTTGCTACATATGAGACTGACGAACACGAGCCGGTTTGGGCGGTAAGACGGCCGCGCATGCGCGGTGCCCATGGGCGCGCGCGGACTAGCAAAGGCCTTTGCTAGTGAAGTTTCCGATTGGAGGGGCTGCCGTGGACGTCACCCATCAGTGAGAACAATCAGCCTGCTGTCCTCGGAGAATACCTTCTACAGGTATGTAGCATTCGCTTTAACCAGACATGAACTTGTAAGACTATGTAAGTTGCTTTTTCACATATGGTCAGAAGTCATGGTGAGAACAAATTTTAAGTTTCTTGCTTAGCATGCAGGACTACAAGTGGATTTTGAAAGGCTGAATCTCTGCAGAGTTATTGTTGGTTTACTTATTTTTTTAAATAGCTTGCTTTCTATTGCCCTGGATAATTATTTTCCTGCATACTGTGCAAGTGCAAAATATGTTAGGAATACAAGGAAGCAAGCTTGGGCTTCTTATTGAAATATCAGTACATAGTTTATTATTGTTATTATTATTACATTTGTATAGGGCTACCAGACGCATGCAGCGCTGTTTACCAGCCTATCCCAGAACTGGGCGTTTTCCAACATGGAAAAGTGTGTATGCTGTTAGCATCCTATTTCCCAAGCTAGACCAAATTTATCAGCTGACTCACTGAACTGCTATGACTCACCTGCAGCACATCACCTCCCTTTTAGTGCAGGCACACTGGAAGCAAGTAGAGGGAGAGCAAATTGCACTTGCCTAGCTAGTGCCTGCTTGCTTGTCTACTCCTAGGCCAGGCCAAATACACTAGTTGACACACTGAACTGCTGTGACTTGCCTGCAGTGCCACCTCCCTTCTTTCCCCCAAAATAATGGTAACATGTGGAAGTTGAGATGGGGGAGAGTGATCAGGCTCCCAGACTGAGTCCAAATCTAACAAGAGCATTGTAGGAGAGTGGGAGGTAGTCTGGGAAGAGGCTATGCTGTTGGTATCTCCTGCTGTTCACTAAGAGTAAAAGGTTATTGGGCACCATCTGGTATTTGATCTGTTGGTGTGGGAACTCAGTCTCTGGTTCCCAAGAGTGGAGGAAAATTAACCACAAAGGACTGTTGTCTGCAGCTTCTCCTAGTCTGTCTATGATCTACTGGGAATCTGAGCCAGCAGCTTTCCGGGAGTGGCTTATTCATAATTGTTGCAACAAGTCACAAGTTTACACCATCTGCTGGAGCCAGAAAAATACTAGGGAGATTAGGGCAATATGAGGCTCCTATAAGGATGAAGTCAGTTCTGATCTCTTTGTCTCTGGCTCCATCTTCTGGCAGAGGGACATAGCCCACTTGTCTGGACTGTGTTGGCAGGACTCAAGGAAAAGAAATTAACATGTAAGTCCAAATTTTACTATAGCAAATACTTTTCCTTACCAATTATCCGGGAAACTTTCAAAGAGTGATCCATGGGTAAATACATGTTTACCTCTAGAAATCCATTTGAAAATCGCTTTCTGTGTGTACTAGGTGAGGGCAGAATGCAGTGTGAGTTCTGCTTCCACATTTCAAGATGGGACTTTTGTGGTTTTGAAACTTATGTACAGCATAGTTCTAATGTTTAGTGAAAGCACCAGTAATAGCTTGTCTCAATGCTTTTTATTTATTTTATATTTTTGCACATTTGGAATGAATGGAGAATTTATTTTGGCCACATCTCTGAATCCATTATTTATTACTTCATGCTGTATTTATACTATACATATATCAGTATGAGACCAGCTTGATGGTGGATTTGGGTTACTTGCCTTTCCAAATCCATGCTTAAGCAGGACATAGTAGGCCTTTCCTGTTCCATACAATCTGAGTGCTACGTTTACAAACGTACATTAACGCGTTATCACACATTATTGCACATTAACGTTAACTGTTGTAATTCATTAGTGTATAATGTGTTAATATTTAGTGTATATTAGTAAATCTACCCCCAAGTTGTACCAGGCAACGGAGGATATGACATGACTTGACCAAGGTCACAAGGACAGCCAGAATTGAATCTTGTCCTCTGGTTGTCAGCCTCCTCTAACTACTTTGCTACCATTTTAGATAAATTCATAGTATGTCATTAATTTTGAAGTATGTATCAAGTTGTTGACCTCTGTCTAGTGAGGGAAAAACAGGGTTGCAGCTGCATAATTTTTTTGACCTTGTTGTAATCCATATGTTGAATATCGCTATTGATCTGCTTAAGGTTTAGATTTTTTTTTTTTTTTTGCCAAGACAAAGCTGTTGTCAGAATCTGGCTTAAGTTATGCTTTTTCTCTGACTAGTAAAATTCCAATTATGTTTTTGTACTAACTTCTCTTTCAGCTGATCTATTTGACCCTTTTGCCATGCCATCAGGTTCTGAAAATCAAATTTATTCTGGTCCTGATCTTTTTGGAAACTTATTGAATCCCAACTCAACATCTACACCCAGCATATTTCCTTCAACACATAGTGCACCACCACCTTCTACCTCTGACTTGTTGAATTTGGGTAAGTTTAGATTTTGCTATATTCTCGTGATTTCCTGGCAGCAGTGTTTCTTTCCCAACAAATAGTTCCCCCCTTATGAATAAAAATTGTTTGTGTCTGTATGACATATAGGTAGGGATTCTGGGTTCCTCACTAGAATGGCTGTAGTCGTTTTTTTTCCAGTTCTGAAACCACCTTTGTTTTTGAGATGAAAATGGTATGTCCCAGGAAAGCAGAACAGAGACTTACGTTTTGTGAAATTTTGAGTTGGGAGATCCCGTGTGGACTAGGTAAAACAGGAACTTTCCTTCCTGAAAGAAAAAGTCCTTGATTCCAATATTGCAACAATATAGAACCTTCTTATTGAAATTGTTTTCTACTAA